>NW_010188838.1:0-1665 GCF_000695765.1 Mesitornis unicolor
CAACAAGGGCAAGTGTGGAGTCTTGCATCTGAAGAAGAACAACTCCATGTATCAGTATAGGCTGGGAACTGACCTGTTGAGAAGCAGCACAGCAGAAGGGGACCTGGGGTGGACAGCAGGATGACCATGAGGCAGAAATGTGCCCTCTTGGCCAAGAAGGCCAATGGCATCCTGGGGTGCAATAGAAGGGGTGTGGTGAGTAGATCGAGAGAGGTTCTTCCCCTCTACGCTGCCCTGGTGAGACCACATCTGGAATATTGTGTTCAGTTCTGGGCCCCTCAGTTCAAGAAGGACAGGAACTGCTTGAAAGAGTCCAATGCAGAGGCACAAAGATGATTGAGGGAGTGGAGCATCTCCCTTATGAGAAGCAGCTAAGGGAGCTGGATCTCTTTAGCTTGGAAAAGAGGAGACTGAGGGGTGATCTCATTAATGTTTATAAATTTGTAAAGGGCGAGTGTCAGGAGGAAGGAGACAGGCTCTTTTCAGTGATGTCCAATGATAGGACAAGGGGCAATGGGTGCAAGCTGGAGCATAGGAGGTTCAACCTGAACATAAGGAAAAACTTTTTCACTGTAAGGGTTACAGAGTGCTGAACAGGCTGCCCAGAGAGGTTGTGGAGTTTCCTTCTCTGAAGACATTAAAACCCCTGGACGTATTCCTGTGTGATCTAGTCTGGGACATCCTGCTCTGGCAGGGGGTTGGACTGGATGAGCTTTCAAGATCCCTTCCAACTCCTAATATTCTGCTATTCTGTGACTACAACTTGTTCTTGTTCTTGTTCTTGTTCTTGTTCTTGTTCTTGTTCTTGTTCTTGTTCGTGTTCGTGTTCATGTTTCTGTTCGTGTTCGTGTTCTATTGTTTAGTTTATTTCAATCATTACACTGTTTTTATCTCAACCCCTGAATGTTCTGACCTTTCTCTTCTGATTTTTTCCCTTATCCTACCAAGAAGCAAGGAGAAGTGGCTGCATGGTGTTTAGCTGCCTGCCAGGTTAAGCCACAACACTGTTTTATGCAGTAGACACTTTCCATCCTCACCAAAAAAGCCTTGGCACTGTCCATGTGTTGAAAGTTGATGCCCAAAACATATCAGGCAAACCTCAAGAGGAGATATGGTGTTAGGTACACCATAATTGCACAGCCCCAGTGTAACAGGCAACCAAGGATCTCTTCTGCCTTACAAGAAACAGGGAGTCGGGCGCAAACCCAATTCATCAAGGTTTACCCAGATGTATATTTAGTGACAGCACATCATTAAATATCCATGGATTGGTGTAATTTCATATCACTATGTGTGGATGTGCAGCAACAAATCTATGGCTACTTCAGTTTTCATAGCTGTGTTAATGAGCAGGTTCTCTGAGGTGACGGGTACGGGTCTGTTTCTGCTCCAAGTGTCTTGGTCCTTGATGTTGAAAATGGGTATAAGGAAGGAGAGGAGACATTGGCACATGACATGTAAACCACTTATGTCTCTGAATAATGAACATTTGTTGAAGAACATCTATAAACAAGCTTCTGTGTTTGATTCATAGTTGTGGATAAATCATATAGGATGTGAGATAACCTGGAGGCTGGACTGTCCAACACTCACCAGATTAGGAAATAATAATGCTCCTTCTGCATTTGTAACCTTAATCCTGCCCTTAAAAGGATGGCTGCCATT
>NW_010188839.1:0-39315 GCF_000695765.1 Mesitornis unicolor
TGAGATTCTGTGATTCTGTGATTCTGTTTCAGGTCCTCCAAGGAAGCAGAGTTTTACCTGGCCAGCAGCTGAGGCTTTTGGTCTGGAAAAGAACCTGGATCACCCAGCAGCTAAACTAAGTTATCCTGGCTTTTTCTTGAGACCTTTTATGATTTTGCAAAGGGGAGAATGGATGGGGTCTCAACTCATAATTCTTCAGAAATTAAAATATGCCCTGTAATTTAATGTTATTTAATTATAGTTGATAACAGATCTGTACTCCCCTTTCTTATGTAATGAACCAAAACCTGAGGCATAAAATGTTGTCAGTACTCCAGTGTTCTTGGTGGTTAGATTGAATAATAGTTTCAGTAATCTGTAGTTTAACTTTTGAATTATCTCATCAGAAGGGTGCTGTCTGTAGTATTTTTGTTATATTTTGGGAAAGCAAGTTAATGTGAAAGGGTAGATTCAGATAAAAAACAAATGACAGCTTTTTGAATGATCTGTGTTAGTCTACGCTACAGAAATCATGAAAATAAACAGCTATGTAGGATAGCCCCCGATGATCATAGTTCTGGAAAACTGCAAAGAAAATTTAAAAAATAAATTCTTTTTAATAGGAACTTTTTTTTTTTACAGAAATGTGTGGTTTTTTAAATAATCTCAAGGGCTGATTGCCTGGCTAAGTTCTCTCTGCTCTTGTCACACAATCGAAATGACAAGTATATAGCCCGAAGACCTAATCTCGCCATATTTTGTAATAATAGTAAAAAGGCTTTGCATTTGTCCAACATCTTTCATCCTAAGAAAACATTACTACAACAAAGTATGACTGGATACCTGCCAAATTCTGGATTTAGTCCTGCTCCTTTTGACTTAGCAGAGAATATTATTTAACTCCAGACATGATAAATGCACAACAGCACAGACATCATCGAGACTTACGTAACGCGGGAAAAGGCAACTTCACACAAACAAACCAGAAGAGTCCTTTTGTCTTCTGGGAAAATTCACATACGTTTTAAGGATCCCCACAGAAAGAACTCCCCAGGTGTGAAGTGTTGTGGAGCTCCAGATGTTTGTATGGAAAGGATAAATGGCTAAAGTGCCCTACTGAAATGAGGCGCTTCAGCAACTAACTTCTATGAGAAATTTTGATAAAATGGGATTGGAAAAACTAGTACTGATTCGTTAGTGGCGTTCAAGTGGTGACAATTTTGACCTTCAAGTAAGGATTTTAAAGGTAGGGAGTTTAGAGAGATTCACTGAAACAGATGTATAAGAAATGCATATTTTAAGATTACATAACAGATTTAGGTGCATACTTTGTCACACTGGAAATTGCTTTCCGACAGAGGGTAAATTAATCATGCTCCTTTGGATCAATTCAAATAAATAGGTGCAGAGGAAGGATAATAAGATGACTATGTAAAGAAAACTTAATTTCGTAAGAGGGAACTGACACAGCATGGCATTTTTCAGCTAGGAAAACTGAAGAATGAGAGAATCTCATTGGGGGAACATGAGTGGGAGAAAAAAGCTGCTTAAGCTGAAGGATAGTGTTGGCACAAGAACAATTTGGTATCAACTAGCTGTGATGGGGAAGTGCTTCCCAGGATCAGCAACAGCTCTCGGTCCCAGCCCCTTCTGTGTGGGAGCAGGGGTTGGACATTTGCAGTTTCAGAGCTGGGCTCCAGCCAGAGTCCAAGAAAGTGTTGGGAGGACATTCACTGCCCAGGGAAGCACAGGACACAGGGCCCCAGGGTTGGTGGGGCGATGGAGGTGCTTCCCAGGGGAGGTGAAGGCCGCAGTATTGGAGATTAGAAGAGCTTTCCAAACGCCAGAGGGGCAACATATGGGAACAGCCTTCCAGTAGGAGTGAACAGGACATTCATTTTGCAGGACTGGGCCCCCCAACTTCACGTATTATCTAAATGCTGGAAAAGAGTGCAGCAAAGAGTTAAGAAATAAAAGATGCAAATTAGAGTTTGCTGACATATCAATAAAATGTCTCTTGATCTACCTCCTAAGCTAATAAAGTGCTAGACTGGGTATTTTTTGTGACATTATTGTACAAAAATAAGCTTTAGAATATTTGCAAAAACATGAAATGCAGTTTATTCAGAACAGTTCAGTGCTGCTTATTCTTCAAGCCAAAAACTTTGGAATTGGTGATTGATGGGTTAGTGAAGTATACTGAGATGCCTAGGAAAGTAACTCATCTGCTTCAGATAGCTGTAGTCTCTTAGGATTCAGCATGTTTTATTATCTAAATGTATTTTACTTTTTGGCTTGTCCTTTATAGAATAAGGTAGTATTTGTGAATTAACAGTCAATTCCTTAGTTAGAAAGGCCTGTAGGTGTTAATTACATGTAATTTCTGTAATGATGAGGGATCAGTGGCAATGCTGACTTACTGGAATATAGTTTCACTATGATTTTTGAGCTCCTTCCCAAAGTGGTAATATATTGGGAATGCAGAGATTAATGATAACCTGTGAAATGGGGAATACATTGGGCACTTGGACAGAAGTGCTGAAATGTCTCGTACTGAGGAAGAAGCTGATGAATTGCAGTGCAGGGAAGAGTAAAGATGGAGAACTCTTTTATATGTAAGTCGTGTTGTTGGTCTTGTTTGGTTCAACAAGAACCATCCAGAATATTGTTGATACTCTGGCACAAGACTGTGTGTAATAATGTGGAAAAATGTGCAGTGCATACCTGTTTTGAAGCAAAACCTAGTTTTATTTTTGAAAAGTGCTGAGCGATGTTGACAAAAATGTAGCAACAGTTAAGATTAATCATAAATAAGAAGAATAAGCATAATATGACCTCTTTATGTCAGTGAAATCACCCAATTTTTGGTTTTTCATGTTTCTGTTGAAGAGCAGGACTAGGTTTTTCAGCACACTTTTGCTGCAGGGATCATAAGAATGTTTTCTGTAGCTCTACACCAAATACAACGGTAGGAAATTACATAACAGCTGGATGCCTCACCAAAACTGAGTGACATCGTCAGAGAACAGAAAAACAGGTCTTTAAAAGAATCACTTCTATTGATGCCTAAAGAGCTGCGTTCTGTGATGGATGGTGAGTCTGGAGCCTTTCACGTACTCCATTTATCTGGTTTCAGTGGCATTACTACAGATTTGTGCTAGAGGAGAACTGGGCAACTGCTCTGTTGTGGGGCTATTTTCCATTTCAAATAACTAACTTTAAGGCTAGTCTGTCTTTCAAAAAATTACAAATTATTCTTAACCTTGTGGAATTGAAGCTTTCTGTGTTCCTGTTTTTGTCTTTCTTCAGTGGCTTAATACTTGATTCTGAGAGTCATCAGTGAACTTTTGTATCGTAAATATAGCCATTTGTTGCTGTAAAGAAAAGTAATTTTCTGTTTTGCATTCCCATAAATACCTGTTGGGAAAAACCCTGAGCTTTTAAATCTGGGCTAAGGTGCCACTTGTTAATTGTGACTCAAGGACTTCACATTTCAAGGTGAAAAACGAGATCCTTGGTTAACCCAACAAAAATAACACTGAGAAATTAAAGTTATTCTCTGGTTAACAAGCACATCATAATCGCTCCAGTGTGTTTTTGCATGTCACTTTTTCTTCTTTGGCATCTTTTTTCATCTTTCACTATATTTCCAGGATAAACTAAGCATGCTTCTTGTTTTCCGTAGACTGTATTAATTATATATGGAGTACACATTTTTGCTGCTTTGAAGAGCTTTTTTCAAGTGTGTAGCCCTGTCAAATAGGGGAAAAAAGGTTTAGTCTGATAATGCTGTAAAAACCCAAATGTCTAGTTAATATTTAAAAAAGGAAATGCTATTATAGTTTAAAGATGACGTTTGAAATACAGAGTCTATTCTCATGTTGAGAATAGAGGTTCACTCCCTGGCATAATCAGCACAGGTTTTAATGTGCAAAATAAATACATTGTTTACTGTATGACCTCATGATCCCTAAATCATCATACATTTAACTACTACTAAAAAATGAATGCATGCAGTCCAGTTAGTCATGACATAGTATGTTGCAGTCTTAGTTGCTGCATTTGAATATGACCTATGTGCATACATAATTTAAAGACTCTTTCTGTTTCCAGAATAGGCAGATTTTAGGTAATAATTTTTAGCAATCTGTGGCATCTTTGGAGATCAGTGTAATTGTAATTATTGTTATGTACTTTTGTTAGATGACTTTATTATAATGCACAAGACATAATTTTTGATGGTGTTTTTACCTATTTTTCTTTTAAAAAAACAACCAAACACTAACAAAACCAAACCAACAAAAACCTCCAAACATGAAGAAGTTCAGATGCTTAAAAAGGATGTGAACTAAGCCATGTAATATGTCTGAATTTCCCTGAAGGAGGAGGAAGGTGTCAGTTACGATTAATGTGAACAACGTTTATGGCCCCCGAGATGTGACCTCTCATTACAGTAAATGTGACAGCATGAATTACTTTCAATTACAGTGAGCTACATTCAGCTGCATTAGTTCTGACACACCTCACTGAGAGACTGCTGCTTTGATAGCTTTAACCAAGAGAAAAATACCCAAACTTTTGAGTGCAAAGCTGTACGTCACTTGAGGAAAACCATTGGCTTCCATCTATGATGTGTTATTGCCTCGGGTTGTACACACTTCTGTTACATCAGTTGTTATTTCCACTGGCACTTTCAGGTTTATGCCTTGGGCACTGGTGAATATGAAAACCACCTTTTTAATATGCCAAGTATAATAAATGTAAATGCTGAAATTAAAAAAATAAAATAGGTGAATTATCATTTTTTTTGGTCAGGTGGTAACCTGCACCTTTACTTGGGTCTATAAGTGGGGTTTACTGGAGGTGCCAAATGTTTATTTAAATATTAAATGTTATTGTTTATTAACACTATCAATTTATTCTTACAAATTAAATATATGAACACGGGATATTTATCACTTGACATAAGCAGTTGTTATAATGTCACTACTTTTTCCTTCAAGGTTCAATTATCATGCTTCAGTTTCTACCTCTGAGCTTTCATAGAAAATAAAAGATGCCCGGGGCAGAAGTCAACCTTTCACTTTTGCTATGGAGATGCCATTTGTTTCACACTGTGCTAAGTATTCCATCGAAACATGAGTAAAACAATGCCTTTGGCAAATCTTAAGTTAGAAATAGCACTAAGCAAAAGAAATAGCTTTAATTAAAACATTTTCTTTCTCTTTGAGGAGAGTATTGAGCATTTTTTCTGCAAAGATGAAGACCTCCTTTTCAAATTCAAGGAACTGGTGTTGTGGAATGTCGTTAGAGAACGTGTAATGTAAATTTGCCACGTAGCAAAAGAGAACAAAAAATGGTGGTTGCTTATTGCAAAGAGATTCTGAATTAAGGCTGTGTAGGGTAAATTCCTTTTCGTCTTCATCCCATTTTCAGGGCAATCAGATTCCCTAGAAGTGATGGAGATTCTTCTTTTTTTGTTGTTTACTTGTGCAACAGAGAAGATTTAGAGGCTAAGCTGAGTATCTGCATTGTTGTAAGCAGTACATTTGGTACCAGAGAAATAACATAAATGGTTTAGAAAAGGTAAAATCATGAAAGGAGTTTGTGGCCCAATCCTTATATCCTACCTGCATGGACAGAGCAGGATGGGTTAACAGATAACACCTTAGTTTGTTAACAGTGAGTTTTCTCCTGCTTCTGGAGGTGATGTGTGCTATTAATTCAGTAATTTTCTTTATGTATTTGTAGCAAATGATGGTCTTTCATGCCATCAAACCAAAGAGAAAGTGCACGACTAACTCCATTGGATTTATTTGCTGCTGTTACTGCATTTAAGTACCACCTTAAGTGTACTAATGATACCTGACTGGTTTTAGTTGCAATATATAGAACTTGACTTTTTGGCTTTATGTGGCACCTAACAACTCTTCCTCTCTTCTCACCAAAAAGGGAAGATCTGGATGGACCACTCATGTGGGATCAGTAGGCTGAGGGTCGTTAGTAGGGTTGTCAAGTTCTGTCGTATCTATAGAAAAGCACAGGAAGGTTTAATACAAATTGATGAGCATATTTATGCAGAATGCACATGAGATTCGGTCAGCCTGTCCTTCGGGGAGTTCCTAATGATTGCTCTTTTATTGTTACAAGTATTGAAGTACACAAAAGCTGGAAAAATACAGAGCTGACTGCACATGAACATCTTCAGCAAGTGCCTGGTTTTGAAATTCTGTGCATAACTGAAGGAAAAAACGCTTTCTTTTGTTTTTGGCTCTTGGTCTCTTAGTGATTTGTATCTGATCAAAACAATACTTTTTTTTCCTTGCCTTCTTGGAAGTAGTAGAGACTCCAGTTCTCTAGGGGGGAAAGCCTGATTTTTCCAAAAGTGAAGCAATGGCTCTTGTTCCCTGTAATTACTTTCAAGGACACAATTTGTAAATATGCTTCAGAGACTCTCACTGAGGAGATGAGAGAAAGTCACAGGGTCTGTGACATTTTACAGCAGCTGGAGAGCAGTTTTATAGGTGGAGAAAAACAGGTGTTGGTATACTCAAACTGTCTTATAGTTGTAATGGAAGTGAACTTGAAACAGTGACAGAGCACTTAATGTGGTTGTGGACGCCGGGCTCTCTGGAAATCTAAACTGATTTCCCAAACAGAGGAATAAAGAAATTCAAGACCTAAATACTTCTGGGCTGCCAAATGCTATTTGAATGAAAGGCAGAAAATTATTTTGAGTTTTAGCTTTCACGTTACATGGGTGCACTTTGAGATGTTTGAGTATTGCCTGCTGCCTTTGATATTATGGCTGGCTCTGCGATTAAAAAAACCGTGTAGTCGTTTGCAGAATCTGGAGCTGTAATTGTAGCAGCCACTGGAGAGGCACTAACTAATGTTAGTAACGTTCAGCAAGAGAGAAGGAAAACTGATTCGTCTGCAGAGAGAAAAAACAATTGGCTTCAGGGCAGGCAGATTCTTATTTTCCTTTCTATCAGAAGTTGAAGATTTTTATCAGTAAGGTTCAATCTGTAAATCACTGAAAGTGAACAAAAATTATTTTATTTGATTTCATTTAGTTATTTCAGTTTGGTTTTTACTGTGGCAGTTTTTTCTGATACTTTAGCAACGACCACTGGTAATCTTCCATGTGTTTATTTCTTTGAGAACTAGTACACTTATTGGTGCTTTTGTTGAACACGTTTCTATCATGGTTAGAATGAAGAAAAGAGTAAAGCTTCATAGTGATGCCGTTGCTAGAACCAAGCTAAACATATTTTAATTTTTTAATGAATTTCCAGAAGAGTGTACCAAGTGTTGTACCTGAGCACGGCTGGAATCAAAACAGGTATATCACTGATCTTGTTTATGGGCTGGATGTGAATTGGTGCTTTAGCTGTGCTATTTTTGCATTTTGCTTGGAGCTCCTTTATAGGGAGCCATTCCACATCTTGGTATTTGTTCTCCTTGTGCTCTGTGTTTGCGGTGTATGCCCAGGCTACTGTCCTTTTACTTCAGGAGCAAAGGGCTTCCACTGAACACTGTAATGGCAGAAAAGTACCTTTCTCCTTGCAGCTCTGTTTTCTCTGCAGATCTACATCTTCTTGGTTATGGAACAGCCACAGCAATCTGATCCTCAGATGCACAATGAAAATGTTCTCATGTTCTTTGAGCCTTCTGTTTGAGCTAAAAGAATTACAGAGGTCTTCACTTTCATAGTTATCCGCATACCGACTGGACACATGAAACTCATGCATTTTACTGCTGCAGGGACATACCAGTTTCTGCAGACAAATTAAATTTTGTGTATCTGGAATTTACTACAAGATACTATTCCATAACAAAGTATTTTAACAGTGGACGAGCTTTGGCTTTTGATGATTGCAGAATAAAATTTTTGTTAAACAAACACTTCAAACGTTCGGTTCAAAAACAACCACAGGGGAAGACAAGTACTGGGAAGAGCTTCTTCAGTAATCCGAGACAAACAAGGGTAGAGTTGTGCTTTTAACATTTCTGTGGATGTTGCGGACCATTCTCCTGTCAGTCTGGATAAATTCCATTTTTTGTGTTTCACGTTGTTCTGAACAGTGTCTACACTGAGTAGTCGATCCTGCCCTCTCCTATAGTTGAGACATCATTGCTGTTGACATTGTTATAGTTTATGATTTCTAATGCTCCGGCAGGTTTTCTGCTCATAAGTCATGCAGTCTTCCTAGACTTAGAAAGTTACCTTTTGTAGTGCAGCACTGCATGTTACCTACTAACAAATATAAATTAAATTAATGTGTGTCTAAGTAGTTAAGAAATTCTAGAAGAAAAAAATTTCAAGGAGATGATGGAGCATGTTAGCATGTCGTTACAGAAAGGCATTAGGTCTGTCAGTGGAATGTGGTACTTACCAGTCCTACCTTTTCCTCGGTATGAAAGTGACAGATCCACATTGAGTCACCTAGTGATGGTTTGATGTTAGGAAATACTAAACATGAAACTAAGAACTAAATACAGTTTTCTCTGATGAAATTTCTTAACATTGTTATCCCAATACAAGGGATTCACATCCTCTAGAATTTAAAGCCCTTGTTGATTTTTTTTTTAAATTTTTTTTTAATAATACTTTAATTCTGTAGCCTGTCCTGCTACGGAAGACTCAGTCCTGGTCATGGAAGGTGACTGCCCTACAAAAGCAGATGCTTTGGAGAAGTATTGTTTTCTTGACCTTACTGGCTTGCAGGAGGCACTAGTGGGGCATACCCTCCCCAGCTGATAACTGGTCTAGGGGTCTGCCATTTAAAACTTGAGAAGGATGATTAGATAAATTCCAATGAAGTAATAGACCTAACTATGTCCTCCCTTCATATTCTGAGACTTCAGAGTTGGACCAGGACATATGGTAGGTACAGATCTTGCTTGTGTGTTTGAGTTTTTGAAAGCTTTATTCATGGGGATTTCTTTAACCTTCTCCATTGTAGGTAATAATAAAAAAACCAACCCCCCCAAAAAAAACCCACAACCAAAACAACTGAGCAAACCACATAAAACAAACTAATACTAAATTATTTAGCCTTACCTAATGAAAATATCTATTGTATTAATGGTGTTTGGAATAAACAGTCTGATTGGGTAGGTTTTAACAAATAATTCAGTAGTTTTTAAACTGGCAACTTTCAAGAGCTACTGTGGTCATGTGTCTGGCAGATTAATGAGTGAGGTGCTGTAATGAAACTCAGCTATTGGGTTTACCCAGTTCTTTTGTAATCAAAGTGAAAGATTTGTAGTCGGATGGATAAATTTAGGGCAAGAAAACCTACTCAATAAATATGTCTTTGTTCTGATGCTCTGACACTGTCAGTGCAGAACATAACCACAAAACCGATCTATTCTCCATAGTGTTTTAAAATTTTTTTTTACAGGAAGTCCTTGGCATTATTAAAGCACAGCATTGGAATGTTGCAGAGCTGTCAGTGAATAGTTAACCCATAAAAATGTTATCTTTTTGGTTTTCTCACTTGCTTTCCTTTGGCATGCCATATTCCTTCAGAGTGACTTGAAGAAAGCTTGCATGAAGTATCTCCGGGAACATAATCTGGCTGTGGGGGTAGACTTCTGCTTTGACAAGGTCACCTACATAAGGGCTGAGCACAAAGTGACCATTAGCTGACAGACAAGAGCCATTCTTTCATACATTTCAGAACTGCTTTAGTCAAAGAATGAAATAAACAGGTTGGAAAACTATGAAGCAATCAGAAAATGGATGTAGGAAAGAAAAACTTAAATCCAGGCTACTGCAGTATCACCTGAATAGGTTGACTACATTTTTAGGATAGGTTTTTAAGAAACATATATATGGTAGCAATGTATTTTTTTTTTAAGTACAGTTAGCAAGAAGATGCATCTGTGCTCACAGAAAACACGAGGAAAGCTCACACAGGAGTATTTTTAGAGTAGAATTATTTTTTTCTTGCATGTTTCATACTGCAATGCTGAACGCAAATAGCTTTGATTTAATTTGTGAGACTTTAGTCTGGAATTTTTCTGTTTTAAGGAAGAAATAATTTATTTTGGCTTTGGAGTTTTTTTTTATATCCCACCTTGCTCTTGTATTTTTGATTTCTCTTTGCACGTTCTGGGAAGTCTGTATCTAAATCGTTTGTTTAACACAAAAGAGAGGCTTGTTACTAGTCTTGTACCACTTGAAAGTTTTCCAAGGACATTAAAAAAATACATTAAAAGAAGTAGAGGATTTACTGCTATCAGTGCACCTGTCTGTTTTCTATTTGTGTGTTTCTGCATGGTCAAAGGCAAATTTGCAGGGATTAGAAAATTCTCTTGGTTTATAAATTCTCAGGTTTTGAAGAAGTTCACTGCAGTATCTGACATGTAGTACCTAGTAATGTTTTCACCCCCCAGTTTCTAGCCAAAACCTGTTCTCTTACCAAAAAATAGAACTGCTAGCAAGTAACAGAGTGTATTCAACATAACTTGGATGCTGTTTTATGACTAGGTGCAGGTTTAATTCATCACTTGACACTGACTCTAGTTAACTATGTAAGGTAAAATTATGTGACAATGGGACAGTACACATAAATATTATCTCTTTTACTTTCCTTATTTTGCTGACCTTACTTTGCAGGATATCATCAATTAAAGGGTGGCAGAAAGACACCCGAGTGATTTGGATTCTATTCCAGTTATATTCTTGATTGCTTATTTGGCCTGCTTTCTGTTGTGCAGTTCAGATTCTTTGGTACACTGTGCTCAATCTTCAATAGGATTTATCTGGATTTAGGATTGAAGCTCTTGCATCACTGCCTATTAGCAGTGAAGTGATTGGTTCATCGTCCTTTTGTTGATAATTTTTCAGTAGATGCTGAATTTGTGGGGAGCCTGTTACAGTTTTAGTAATGTTTGAGCAAATTTCCAAAATCATGTCATCTGCCTTGTTCCTTCAGATCGACATGAAACAAAGATTGGCTGTGCCATTATAAGGGTGTGTAAGGGAGCGCGAGTAGTGAGTGTAATAATGTATTTACAGAATGGATATGTCTGCAGTTTCCACCTAGCTGTTGCTCAGCAAAGCTCTATATTACATGTCAGAAAGCAGAGAGAGTTCTGCCTAAATATGGCAGAGGAAAAATCTAGACCAAGGACTTGGATTTTTCTAATTTAATGTTGTGAATGGAAAATATGTATTTAGCACATATACTAAATAGAGCTTTTACATGAACAAAACCACCACAGATTCACACAGATGCTTGGTACGAAAATTGATCATTTGAATGCAGTGGTTTCCTGTCTGTATAAATGCTTGTTTACAGAATGGAGGTGTCTAGCTGTATCTCCATTATTGTTTTATTTACAAGGTAAAGTGGAAGATACACGATTCAAAATATGAGAAGCAATCACACTCAAGGATGAAATGCAGGTCTACAGTGCATTTGGAGGAAGTGCTACGGGAAGTAGTAAAAAAGAGTCATCAAAGTGTTAAACATGATCTGCTTATTCATCTATCTCTGGCTGCCAGAATCTGTCAGATTAAAGTATAGGCATTACTGCTACCTAAAACTCTCTTTGAAGGTTGAGATACTATTTCAGAAGTGTAAGTTATTCAAATGCTCCTTCAGACTACATTAATAAAAAAGAGACTTTAAGAAACTTAATTATGCTTAATCTTAATTACACTTCAGCATGTAGCTTGCAAATCCATTTTCTGCCTTTGCTGCGCTCAGTATTTGAGATGTCATATATCACATTGTTTTCTTGCAAGCAAAAACACCTGCTTGAGAGGTCGAGGGTGGAACTGTTGTTCATTTGGGCTATATCAAGCAGTTGTGAATTCACAGTTCAAATGAGATGAAAAGATTTTGTCCTCTTTGAAAACAGGGGAAATTCTGTGAGTGAGTTTTGTTGCTTGGCAGTGGTACTAGCAATGTGAAATCCCTTTGCTTTTCTATAAAACTGGTCTGAGAATGTTTATGGTGTGTGGTACCTGCTTAGTTCTACTCCTAAATGTGGAATTTGCATTTGGCATTGATTTTTAAGTATCAACCTTGCTGCCAGATGTACCAGTGCTAACTGGCCAAGCGTCTTCATCTGTGGTCATCTGATGATGTCCTATAAAGAGCCTTAGCAGACTGGAGATATTTCTGGGCCTATTTCTGATGCTGAATTCCTGTCCAGAGTTGCCCTGGATTTCACATGTGAGCCAATGTATTAATTTCAGTTTTATCATCCCAGCCTTTCACAACTAAATCTAACTTCCTTACACTTTTTGTAGTAGTTGTTTTGTAAATCTAAGAACATGCTTGGTCTCTGACTGCTGGATAGTATCATAAGGGTTAGGAAATGTGTTCTCAGAGTTTTCCAAAACAGGCTTCTGAATCCATAGAGACACATCATGAGTTAATGCATGAAAGTGTCATAGCCACATCAGTACCTTTTCCACTAATCTCTTCTGAATGTATGAGTCTTGAAAAGAACTACTAAGATCTGTGTCTGTACCTTCATAAACCATTTTTCTTTAACATATGTGTCTTGATGGGATGGCTCTTCGATAGACTTGTTGAGCAGTTACTGTTTAAGGAGGAATGCTACTGTTCAACTGAAATATAATTTCTTCACCAAAATTGGAATCCATATGAGCAGTTAAATTATCCTTTAACATACAGTGTCTACACAACCTGCCTCCTTTTCCAACTGGAATCTTAGTCCTCAGGAATTCTGAGGTCTGTCCAACTCTTCCTACTCCCAAGATGTGGGGATGAGGGTGTCCTGGAGCAATTTAAGGTTGGGCGATGTTGCTGGTCAAACATAAAATGGTTTTAGGTACCTGGAGTGTCGTGTGCTCTTGGAGTATGGAAACAATGTCTATTGGCCCACGTCTGTATTAAAGCAGCATAACTATGGGGATGTAATGATATATTCTAAAGTTGCTGCAGAGCTCCTCTGTCAAAAACTGCACTTACAAGAACACGAATGCAGACATCTGGCATAGTTGAGAGCAGTAGTTGTATTCCCTCGGATGGATCAGGACTGATCAGGAAGATACAACATGATTTAATTGGATTGTTTGGACACAAATCCTTAAAACATTGTTTTTCAAACTTTGTTTGCTATTATGCATCTGAGAACACAGTTAATCAAACGTATATCACCGAATTCTTGAGTGAGAAATAAATCTAATTCTTCTAATTTGAAGGGAGAGTAATATTCACGTCTGATCTAGGAAGTAAATTATTTTATCATCTTTAAAAGCAGAAACAAAGTAAAACTCTTGTGCTGTCTTCTTTTTGCCAGGTATGTGGATTTAATGTTTGTTTCCTTTTCTGTATTGGGAAACCGCTATAACATTTTCCACATGTGGGAATAAATAGGATTACTTTCTTTCTTTTTTTAATGTGTTGCTGTTGTGCAGCTCACAAGTGGTTTTCAGGGGACTATAGATATATAAAGTGAGAAATTAAAGTACTGTATTTCAAAATTAAAAATACAGTTACTTTTCTGTCATATGAGTGCTGTGTTTTCCCAGTAGCAGAATTTGAAAGAATAAGTGTTTATCAAAAATATAAATGGTTTTGTATGTTGTCAGGGCATCGGTCACATATCTTATTTAATAGCACATGATTGATAATTTGTCCCTAAATCAAGAATGTCGCAGTGTTTGGTTTTGTGTATTTCTAAACTGCAGGAAGGTGATCAGTGTGATCATTTCACTTAAATGGAGTCACTTTATCTGCTAAGCAGCTTTTTCTCTGATACGTGTATGTTGTTTTCGATGCAAAAATGTGTTTCTCCAGTTAAGAAATAATTCCAGTGTCTGCTGCCCAGGGACTAGAAATTAATATGAGGAGACTTAATTACATTGCATAACAGACCAAGGTTTTGCAAATTAATGACTTGGGAACAATTATCGTTTGAGACGTCTTTAATGCAGAGTTTTGGTGCATCCCGTTACAACATATAACAGTAGCTTGCGTATTTCTTTCAGAGATTTTGAAAATATGAATATAATAAATGATGACTAGTGTGTGCCATCTGGCTAGGGTGGGGGGAAAAAGATTTCCCCAGCAACAGGGTTTCTGCTAAGCTGATTTACTTAAAATAAGAAAGTTTTGTTTGTTTTGTTTTGTTTTGTTTTCTTCTGAGAAAATGAAGTTCTAATGACTTGGCTGAAACTCAGAGGATAAGGGTAGCCTTTGTTTTGTACTCCATGGTAGATATCAAAGTGAAGCTCATTGGTCTCTGTTGGAAAGGCAATGTGTCTTACCAGTCCTGTTGTTGCACCACATATCCAGAAAAGGATTGCTGAGGTTTGGAGATTTTGAGCAACCTTACACAAGTGTTAGCCTTGCAGGAATTGGTCCACTGTAGATAAAGATGACCTAGCTCTGTGTGGTATCAAATCAGTGAACAAACCACTATTAATCTATACAGATTATATGTATAGGTCCATAGTAGCATAGATATTTTTCTGCTTCGTATCTTCTTTAGATTTACAGCTGTCAGATTTTTTCTTTGCAACTTTTGTGATGCAGCATAGGACTAAATGCAATAATAGATATTAGAAATTATGTACAGTTTCTAATTTAATATGTGCGATTTCTTAGAACCAGAATTGTCTTTTCAGTTTCTTTTAATGCAACTTCTGTTTTTCAGGCGGTTGCTCAGTCTTATGTATTTCCTTATATTGTGGTTGATAGTCTTATTTCTTAGTGTTCCCACTTCCATTTTTAGTGAACTGAAGTATTCACTTAAAGATCTCAATGAGTTTGAACAAAATAAAATGTGCAGGGATAAGAAGAAAGAAAGCAGATAAACGTGTGCATCGAACTGTTAGAATCCAGCTTTCAGTCTGTATTTTTAAATTATCTCTTATTGCTTTAGATTTATTTTTACATAGCAACCTTACCTCTAACTCTTCCAGTAATGCTGAAAAAGGTATGTTAGTTTAAACTTTATTTACTCTTTGGTAATGGTTGCTTAAACTCTGGACATGCTAGGTGATGTAGGTGATCACCTGTAGGTGATGTATGGCCTACAGATGTATCTTGGTTGCAGAGGCAAAAGTTGATGTCCATAGTGACTGGCAAGAAGTTGTGCAAGTGTGAGAAGGGACTGCCAGTACCTTCCTGAGGGTGATCAAGTTGTTAACTTTGCAGTCTGTGCTGGAACATCTGTTGGCTGCCTGCTTATTGAAAAAAACCACCCAATAAGTCTGTGAAGAAAGCACAGCCTGTACTTGGAATATTGTTAACTGCCGGGCCAAATCATTCATCTGGCCTCTGTGGAAGGCGCCAATTGTGATTTTTTTTTTAAAAAAAGTGAGTGTCAGAGGTCATGAAAGAAGAAGGAGGAAGGGAGGAAAAATGAAACACTGGAAAGTGTTCTCTTTCTCAAGGCTTCCAAGAAGTCGTGGCTCTTGGATTGTCCAGTGGCTGTGGTTAAAAAGCATCTTTCCCTTGTGCCACTGACTCCATTAGTAGCATCATCCCTGATTCTATCTTGTAGCCACAATGAATACACACTTCTAGAGGTAAATTCTGGAACCAGGCATATATATGCTTTACAGCAGGGAACAAAGATGGAAGGAAACACTTCCAATCTTCCACAGATTGGAAGGAAAACTCTCCCAGTGTTCAACATTACATAGAGTGCAGGGGTTTTTACGTGCTGAATGTGTAGTGGGTGTAGGTTGTTGTACTTGCCCTGAATCTGTCTTTAGTTTTCCCTGTGGTGATTGTAAGAATTATCAGAATCACATGAGAATATTAGAAATTACAGAACTGTTACCTGGGAGAGACCTCTGGAGATTCAGTCCTTCAGGTCCTAGCAGGACTGTTTCCAGCTGCACCTGGATCAGGTCAGCTGGACCTTTCCCTAGCTGCATCTCCAGGACTTCCTGTTTTGAAGCTGCATGTTCCTCTTCAGGACTACCCTTCTTGTAAAGAAGTCTTTTCTTAACAACCTGTGAACCTCCAAACCTGTAGCTTATGGCTGTTCCCCTTTATTTTACCATGTGCTACTACTTTGTGTTTGACTTCATAACGTTTTTAACACCCTTTCAAGTAGTTGTAGTCTACTGTTAGATCTTTGATGGAGAGGAGATTTTTCCTTCACTGGAGTGTGTGCTTTCTCAACACTCTTTTTGAACTAAGAGTAGTGTTGCAGGCTCAGAGTGCAGAGGTGGATAATAATTTCCCTCTATCTGCTCACCATGCTGTTCCTAATACAGCCCAATATGGAATTTGTCAGATTTACAATGTGCACATATTTAATTTGATGCCCACTGACTACCAGGTCCTTTCTCAGCCCATATTGATGTGGGATTACTTAACCTGAGGTACAGAACTTTACATATTTTCTTGTTGAGATTCATGTGGCTTCTGTTGGTCTAGCTGCCAAGGTTTCTTGTGGTCCATCTGCAAAGTGACGCACACTTACCTTAAGCCCACCATCGGGTTTAAAAAATGAGCTTGTCCTATATCCAATATTGCTTAAATTGAATGTTTACCTTGATGTTTAGGAAATAAGAAACAGTCCTGGTTCCATAAAAAGGAAATAAAATAAACAGGAGCAAGACCAATGCTATTTTAGAAGACGGATGCTAAGTGATAGGGTAGAGTTGTTAGGTTTGAACTGTCACATTCAAAAAAAGTGCAAGGATATGCAACCATTCAGCAAGTTACACTGGGACTAGGGCTGGTGCCTAGACCAAATTAGAAGAGCATTAGAACAGTCTTTGAAGGGGAGCAGTGAAGGGCAAAGATGCTTTTTAGGATGGAATCTGGTAGGGAGATGGGTGGAATTAATTCACATATTTGCCTGTAATAACAGGACTCTGGGCATGATGATCCAAGAGGTCATCTTGGCCCAGAAGGTCCCATCCAGTCCTGTATCCTATGTTCTCTTTACGTAAAGAAGCTGCTGAAATTTTGTATATATGCAACTTCCTATGTCTTCTGTCTCACCTTTTCTTTTACTGCTATGATTCTGATGTATATTTTGCCTGTAGCAATTGCCAACCGTAATATTTTTGTCTTCCTTATGCTGTCTTACATTATTTATCTTTCTTTCTATCTATCTATTCTTATCTATCTTTCTAAGCTGCAGTCTTGGTTATAAGCAGGGAAACAGAAATAGCTGTTATTGTGAAATGTGTACATGGTAGGATTTGCTTGAATGTAAGAGGTTTTGCAGTATGTTTCTCAGGAATGCTGATAGTTCCTGTTATTGTCGCCTCTGTTGTGCTCTTCAGCCAAAGCAATCTGATTGCTTTTGTGCACAAACCTTCCCATTTCTTCTGTGCAGCCACTTCCCTCTTGTTTTCCAGTAATTGTTCCAGTTTATTGGTGATGGATTAAATAGAAGGCACCATTTTGAAATACCTATTAGGAAAAAACTGGGGAGAAGGGAGTGAGGAGAACAAGGACATCCACCAGTTTCACTGGGCCAAGATATCTCATGCAAAATATAATGCAGCTGAGGAAAAGCTGCCTTTAGTGAAGCTCTGCAGTGTTTATGAAGTGTACTCAGGAGCATGGGACTGAGCTGAGCAGAGAATGAGATCCAGGGATCCTTGCTTTGCACTAGGACAAAGCTTTACCACTCACAGTGATTCCAGGGTGCTGCTTGTTGGAGATGAAGACCTGCAGAGAAGTATGGAGTTTATTGATAAGCCTCTACATTTATTAAATCACCAGTGTCAGATTTATAAATGGATTTATTGCATCCTGTGCATAACCAACCTTAAATGGCCTTCTCATGGGGAAAAGAAATCTAGCCTCCCAAATGAAACACTTAGCACATGAGAATATAAAGATCTTTGTTTAAATTGTGAATGATCAAGGCTTGTTTTTTATTTGGTTGTATGTGAAAGCATCAAGCTATGTAACAAATAGCAAATACATTACATTTCATGTGTAATATCTGTGCTGCATTTGAGTATATGATAGTATAAGATTGCAATCCATACTGAGGAGTTATAGCCCATGTAATAAACGCTGTGTGTGATAAGTGAGCATCATGTGTTCCTGAGCAGGATTTTAAAAAATGAATCATTCTTCTTGTCTGTTATTCTTGGCTCTAATATTTGCGTAGCAACAGATAACTAAAGTGTTATCCAGAGTGATGAAATTATGATTTCTGAAGGTAAAAAGAAGAAATGTGTTAACTGATCTGTTTTGTTAGAAATTACTTTTACAAGTTATCCAAATCAGATATACTGTTGCTATAGAAAGAAGAAGGCACTAAAGAAAAAATCCAATTAGCTAGGAAAAGAAATTAAATGTATAACTCTGTCTAAAGTAAGAAGTTTGGTAAAATGAAGTAACTAATAATGTTTTAAAAAAGCCTTGAAACAGATCCGCAGTGGGAGCTTCAATGAAACAAGGTGGTTGTATATGAACTTAAAATTTCTTTAAGTATATTAGGGTGATTAAAGAAATTATCATGATGTGGAAGGAAGAATATGTTAATGTTAACTTCCATGTTAAGACTCTCCTTAGTATGGGATAACACTATCTCAAACTCCCTTACTGGGTAGAACTCATGATGAATATTGAAGGTAAGTGTACCACTGCATACCTTTTTGAGGATATTTTCAGGGCTCTGTTCTACAGCATTTTCTGTTTTTAATGATTTCAGAGTCGTATTGACCTGTATGGGACTATTTGTTTAAGCAGAGGTACAGTACACTTCCATAATTGCAGAAACAGAGCCTTTTTCTCTCACAGAATGTGAAAACAGGAAAATACCATGCAATTATATAATTATAACCTTGTCAGTACAGCTATCACTAAATGCTATGCAATTATAACCTGCAAAAGAAACTACCATGAAGTGCTGGATCTCGTTAGTCCTGATCAGTACAACTTACCCACTTCCTGGAAAGTCTAACTAGGAAAGAGCTGTTAAATTACGTTGTCTTTCATTGTGCTTTTTTTTGTCTTTTACAGGAAAAAGTAGAATATGCCTTCCTGATAATTTTTACAGTTGAAACATTTTTGAAGATTATAGCATATGGATTATTATTACACCCCAATGCGTATGTTAGAAATGGATGGAATTTATTGGATTTTGTAATAGTAGTAGTAGGGTAAGTAACCTATCCTTCATTATACAAAAATTTAAAGTCTTCTTTACAGTGAAGTAAGACAGAGGTCTGTTTGACTGTGGGTAACGGCCTGTGCTTGATTTCTGTTCCTTTTGGAGTAAATGAATGACGTGATACGAATGAAAAATTCAAGACGAAGTCCTAAAAGTTCTCAGTCATATCTGTGGCTGCAGGCTGTGTTGCACAACCAGCTTTTTATTAAAAATTCCCAGATAATTCTGAGTCCTGCCAAAGGTTTGCCTTGGTGGTTATCTTACAGAATCTTTTCCATCTTACTCTTTCCAAGGTGGACTCCTGATGTCTTTCCATGTGATAAAGATTTATCTGTTTAGGTCCATACATCATGTGATCTTTTCATTTATCCCTCTACTGTGGTTATGTGGCATTCATCTGTTCTACTAAGACCTCTGGGAGAATCCGTGTGATTTGAAGTGGAGGAGAGTAGTCAGGGGAGACAGATTTAACTGAGTGATTCCTTGATCTTCCCAAAATCGGAGGAAAATTGGACACTTAAGTAATTTCCTTTGAGGTGCTGCACATCAGGCCCCAGATATGTATGATTTTTGGCTTGCCTGAGGGAGAATGTATGCTAAAAATGCCTTTTGAATTTTGTTTTTTTTAAACCCTGTGTGCCTTACTGTACTAGGAAGCCCTGGAGGGTCTCTTCTGCTGCTCCGGCCTTACGCAGGCCACAGAAGAGTGGGGAACAGAACATCCAACATTTACATTATGTACCTGCTTATGATAGATAACGCGTCTGGCTTTTTTTGTCAGCAACTTCCTCTCCATAGTTGTGCTAGTTCATTAGAAGATCCTTCCTTCAGCTATCTAGGGAATGAATCTTAAGGCATGTATACCCCAATTCCTTAAATAAGGAGGAGATTATATTAGAAAAAAGAAGAATCTCCACTACTGTAAATTTTATTTACTAAAAACTTTTTTTGATATAGCACATGTAGACATTATCTATGTGTAACTTTGTATATTGTGACTGGCTTGCAAAGAAGATCTTGGCATGCAGTGTGCAACTCTAATTTTGTTTTTAACTTCAAACTGTATCAAGGGTTGCCTATACTTGAAAAGGCTCAGAAATTAGAGTGTATATTGCTCTTTAATGCACCTCCTTATATAAAGGGAGAAGAAAAAGATGCAAAGTAAAGGACTTTGTGGTAAAGCATTACAAAATTTGGGCAGGCATTATGAATGTATGAGTACCTAACGTACCTATTTGTTTCTGAGATAGTAATTGTTACTGAGAAGATTGTATTTGGGCCAGTTGCTTGTCACTCAGGCAGTTTTGGTCCAGGACTAACATTTGTATCTAAATAGATCCTTTGTCAGGTCAGGTCATTCTCAACAGATTGGCCTCTGTGCCTGAAGGGGAAGCTTGGTGGGCAAGTGTGGAGACTATCACACATAAGAACTCTCTTCTCTTGCCAGGAAGTCACTTGAATAGACCTCTTGTCAAGTGACCGTGGAGTTACAGTCACCCTGGAGCAGTCTAATTAACATGACCTCTATCTTTGGCTGTGTCCTAAATACATGGTAACTAAAAAATTTTCCATTAACTCATAAAACACTCGTTATTGGAGGCTAAATCTAGTTAAGTCAAACACTCACACTTAATGAAAGAAAAAAATGAAGAAAAAGAAGGCCTACATCTTATCAAATACCTAAAATCTCACACTAAGATTCAAATCCTAGCTCAGAACTTAAAAGTTTTGGAATATAAACTATACTGTAGGTTGTCATCACTCTACCTGGAAGACAACGTGGACCCTTGGTAACAAGTCAGGCATGGACAAAACTGTGAGCAATATTTTTGTTTCTACTTTGAAGAATACAGTCCATATAAGGAAATAGGCAAGCATGAGTTTGTTTAATTAATACATAAAAGTCTAGTGAAAAATTTATTTTCATATACAGGCCAAGGTGGATATGGAATAACTTCTGGATCTGATTTTATTTGACTAGTTTCACTGTGAAATTTCATTAGATATTTTAATAGCTTTGAAAGAGCTGCCATGATGTCCTATAGTGAATGTATTAGATGAAATTTGCTTCATGTGCTTTCTCAGCAGAAGCTGCAGCAGTCCAAATGCATAAATCTTAATTATACCAAAAGATCCCTCTCTCTATGAGCAAAAGAGGAAACATGAAGACTGTTTTCCCCATAACATCAAATTTGGCATTTAAACTTTGGTGAACTGTACAGGAAAAAAAAGTCAATTTTAGAAGTAGCAATTTGTTTGTGGTTTGATAGGTAAATGGCTTTATAGGGTAGACATAAAATGGCAGGGCCGTAGACATAGCTGTGAATGGGATATTTTCTCCCATCTTTGCCACTTCTCTCTGAAACCTGTCAGAGTATGAATTACTTTGAGAGCAGTCTACTACTGACCTGCATGCTCTGCCAAGTCACTTCCATTGATTTCTGTGAAAAATCCATTTAATTTTCTGAATGATGTATGGACTGATAGGCTGACAGCTTCTCTTAATTCAGGACTTGATTCAGGAGTCTGTTTAATCATGTGTGCCTTTAGAGCATGAATAGTCACTCTGAAATCATTGAGATGGCTCATTTTCTTGGAATTATGCTTTTATCAAATTATAGGGCTGATACAGAACCTTGAACTATTAAATGAATTTCTATGGTTGTAGCAGTGTGTAGGCTGCTGGTGTTCGTTCTAAGATCTGTAGTCTTTGTGGCTGGGTTTAGCTCTGCAGGAGCTAAATTGGGATGGGTATTGACTGACACAGGTCAGTTGCTTGCTGGGAGAAGAGGAAGTCTTCAGTAGCCTAGTTTGGACAACTCCATTAAATATTACATGATTTCTAGCAGCTATGCAGAACGACAGAGTTGTGAACACTTTTTGTGACAAAACCAAAAACTTGAGTGTTAATGTGAACCATTTTTCAGGATTACAAAACTCTATCGACTTGATAATCCTTTCAGGAGAAGTTCAGTTTTGCAGTTACTGAACTAGAGACACTGTGCAAAGGATAATATGGTTTGCATGGTCCAGCCACAGTCTAGAAAGCCACGCATCTGAAATACAGGTCCAGACTAAAATAAACACAAGGTTACTTTGCACTTCAACCACTTGCATCACTTCAAATTGCTGTTCGAAGTGGGAAAGAAAAATAAAACTTCTGTCTTCCAAATGGTTGTAATGAATGGCTAGCTCATTTCTGCAGTGAAGAAATACAATAGAAAAAAAGAGTCAGCTGGGAATATCCTCAAAGATATTGTATGTGAGAAACAGATCTTTTTGCTTTTATTAATGTTGGACTCTATTTTTCATATATTCAGTTTTTGCTGACTGTATTTAGAGTATTGAACTATAGTGTCACTTGGAGTTCATATATTTCACCAAAATTCAAACAGATGGTTTCTTGTGATTCTCTATTTCGTGTTCTAAAGAGAAGAGTAATTCTCCAAACCTTACAGCTAAAACGCTTGAACAAAGAGGTGGCCAAGTAGCTTCATTTATTTAAAATAGCAGACTGTGTGTATAGAAGCAGAATGCTGATTTATTGGATACTGCATGATCATCGCTCTCTGGAGGGATTAGAAGCTTTTGCACATCATAACTCTCCCTGTCATGAATTAACGTGTAAATATACCTCTCATTCTGACAGCTGAGCAGCATCTCAGAATTATCTGCAGTTCGAGCAATTTCCTAATACGTTTGATTGCATGGTAAATGGATGGTGATGACCTTAACCTTCATCTCATTTTCTAGATTATTTAGTGTAATATTGGAACAATTAACCAAAGAAACAGAAGGTGGCAGCCACTCAGGTGGCAAACCTGGTGGCTTTGATGTCAAAGCCCTAAGAGCCTTTCGTGTATTGCGACCTCTCCGGCTCGTGTCAGGAGTGCCCAGTAAGCTCTTTCTTCTTTGATTCCGTTGGAATGAATACTGTAACTGATCTGATTATTTCACTTTTTTGTTCCAGGCATTAACAGAAATAATCTAAAGTTGATTTTTAATTTGTTATCTGTTATGTGCGTGATGTGAATTTTGAGTTGAATTTTGATACCCCGTTTCAAGTTGAACAAAGGATTGTGAATTCATTCAGTGCATTCTCTTCTTACACAGTTCAATAAGCAGGCAGGGGAATACACTTCTTTTTTAGAAGCTTTATATAAAAGTAAATTACAAGTTAAAATGCAAATACACCATTTAAAAAACCAGATTATTTTTTTTTAAATTCCAAACCCCTGTGGATCTGAAAGTGTAGGTGGTCCTAAAATAGTTTATATGTTGGTAAGTGTATGCCAAAGCACATTACACATTTGGTATTTCCTGCCCCCTCCAATGCACAGAAATGCCTTCTGTTTATCTAAGTAGAGCTAAAATATAAATTAGTAAACTTAAAAAGTAGAACAATATTATTTAAAGAAAACAAACGTATTTTCTGATAATCTTTCCTATTTTCTTTTAATGCATTATTAATTACTGAAGCTATTTGGGCTGAATAAAAAGTTTATGGCTTACAATTCAGCTCTTTCCAAGTCATTCAAAAGAAGAATCCTAATGCAGTGTTTATTATATCATTGTCTGTTACATGGAGATGATCATGATGGTATATCTTTAGAAAAGACCTTCAGTGAAGAAAGAAACGGTTTTATGACATTGTCAGAAAATAAGCCTTTTAAGATAAAAATGAGCCATATTTTGCTCTCATTTCACCATGGCAGCCTCATTAGTCTGGGATTTACTTCTTTTGGTAAAACAAAAAATTGACTAAATATTTAATTTAGGAGAAAAGGAAAATAAAAGCATTCTGAAAGTGCTGTGAGGGGTAAATAATGAAAAAGTCAGTTTGTTCAGAGTACAGATGTGTTTCCCCAGCTAATGTTACTCTATTTCTCTCTCCAGACCGAAAGTACAGTTCTGCAGCTGACTGAGTGTACATTTTCTCAGGACTTGCCACAAAGTTGTGGTTGTAGCACAGAACTTTATAAAGGTCATATAAAAAATGTCTTAGAGCCACACACTCACTGTATGCCCTTTCTTTCTAAAAACCCATACATTCTTGTGACATATTTCAAGTATTGACTTCTATGGCATAACCTTTAGTAACAGAGGAAATAATTAAACTTTGACACAAAGTTTTAGATTCTTATGAAGTATTTTATGTTATAGGAACATTTTGTGGCTCTGAGCAATGGAAATTTTTAAAAACTGTTTCACTCTGCACGTCTGTATAATTAATTTCTAATGATGTGTAATTATATAAAATTTGGTAAGGCAAGACAGAAGTTTGGTTCATATCTTTTCTTCTCTTTTTCTTTTAGGTTTACAAGTTGTCCTGAACTCCATTATAAAAGCCATGGTCCCCCTCCTCCATATTGCCCTTTTGGTATTGTTTGTAATCATAATCTATGCTATTATAGGATTGGAACTTTTTATTGGAAAAATGCACAAATCTTGTTTTCTTATTGATTCAGGTAAGTCATGAAACTTTAGGCTAAAATCAGGGATTAATTCTGTTTTCTTTCAAGTCTGTGAGATTTCAGTTTGAAATAGAATGGAGGCCAAAGCATTAAAAATGTTGTAATCCCATTTTTAAGCATGGTTCATAATTTTAGCAAGAGTGCATTAAAATTAAAAAATGACAACACAAACTAGTTAGAGACTAGAACATTGTCTGCATAGGTTTTAATTTCTGGAATGTGTAACTGAAATGTCCGCAGTGAAAAGAGTGAGGGTGACTTCCCTGAGTTCACAATCTGGCCGTGTCTCTCAGGGTTGTGGCAGTGTGGTAGGAAGTGCAGTTCTGTGATGAGTAACAAAAGGCTATGGTGTTCCTCTGTCCAGGTGAAATGATGGAATCAAAGTGTTTGCTATGGGAAAATGTTTAAGGAGTGAAACATGATGAGGAAGTATCTGATGGCTAAGGGTACATTCTGTCAGCGAAGTCATGAAGTAGACTGTATGCAGGAATTAGTCCAGACCTGTTTCCTTGGTAGTCCATATGTTAGTGTGAAGTGGCATGAGTTGAAGAAACAGCAATGAAGAGGAAGAACAATTAGCATGGGGAAATTAGAAAAAGATACTTGGTGGTGTTTTCTGCTTCTTTCCAATTAATTGCTAGAGCTGTTCAGTTTTTATTAGACTATTTTAAGGCTGTGAGGCCCAGATGTGAGGAACGCTAAAAGATCCAAAGGTCCCACAGGTTGCCTTTCTCAACATTTCTCAGGTTTTCTCAACATTTCTCAGGTTAATATCTGGATTTACCTTCCAACAGGGTTGATATTTATTTATGCGAATAGATAAATCACAAAAATTTGAGAACTGAAAGTTCTGATGGTTTTTGGTCAATTTTCAGATATACTAGTTGAAGAAGATCCAGCACCTTGTGCATTCTCAGGGAATGGACGTCAGTGTGTCATGAATGGCACTGAATGTAAGGGTGGATGGGTTGGACCAAACGGAGGCATAACCAACTTCGATAATTTTGCATTTGCGATGCTGACTGTGTTCCAGTGTATAACCATGGAAGGGTGGACTGATGTGTTATACTGGGTAAGTTCATAAATCACTGAGCTTTTCTGGCTTTTAAACAAGCTTTAATGTTCTAGTGAGAAATAAGCTGTGTTTTACAATACTATCAGTGGGAAATCTTGGTGAGTTTTGCAGGAGACAAGCTCAGCTGCATACTTTTTCTAGTCACAGCGTCTTACTGGACTCCTCAGGCTAAAAAGACATTTCAGAAACAAATTTATTCATTGCTTATTTGAGTTTTTTTTTTGCCTAGTCCATTTGGATCAATGTAATATTACATTTATGTCCTTCAGACTACCATTTTTGTTGTGCAAGCCTACAGTTTTCAAGTATGTCTTTTCTGATTAAGCTTAAGAGCTCTTTTTGCAATATTTCTATAAAATATTTCACATATTAACATAAATTAGAACAAAGCAAGCTCTCAACTGTCATTGCTTGCCATGGGGACTACTAAACATTTGTTAACCATTTAAAAGCAACAAGGGATGTGAGCCTGACATTGTCTTTGTAGAAGCAGCAAAAGCTATTAAAAAAACTGTGTAAGTTCCCACCTTTAAATGCTCCTCTAGCATCAGGTATGGAACCGCCACAATCTTACAATATAAACAGGCAGCTGGACAAAGACTGGAAAACTGAAGATATATTTAGTCCTGATTTTAAAAATGAGAATGGATTAAAAGAAACACAATTTTTTTAAAATTAGGGCTACCTAGATGTACAGAGAGGCATTTCTCTGCCTAACTCTCTTCCAGTCTAAGTACATTACATTCTTTTGTGAATCTTTAAGCACCTAAATATCTGATGTGAGTGGTTTGTCAAAAGTCATTCAAGAAATCTGTCAAAGAACCTACCTACCACAGGTACTGAAAATCAATGAGAATATTCTGTACTACTTGGTACTCAGCAGTAAGTCTTTGCAGCAATTAGGACCCTGTAACAAATATAATTAATTATAGCAGTTCAAATATTGGAAAATATTTATGATAGAAGATAACTGATTACTAGTAAGGATCACTGTTAGCAAGCTGTTAAAAATGGATGAGCTACCTCAAGAAGTATCTTATTGCAGCTGCACTTCTGTTATGGTGCGCATGGCAGCTTGGGTCTTGAATTTCTTCTAAGTTTGTCTGGCCATGTGGGACATCTGTGGTAGAGTACTGGATGCAAGTAGGATGTAGTGAATGAAAACTTAATTTTATGGGGTTATTTGTCGCAAGTAAAGGTGAAGTATGCTGTTGCTAAAAATTACAGCACCAGAGTGTAGGTTCAGATAAAATCTGTGAAACTAGATTAAAGAATATGGAGATGATTTTAAAATAACGTCGCTGTTAAAGTTAATTAAGATGCTAAACTGGCATTCTTTTAGGATTGAGAGACCAAAAAACCCCCAATTTTCTCAGAGAGACTGTGTGAATGTATAATTAGTATGTGGCTTATATGATTTGTTTTTGTGATGATGACAGGTATTTTTATCCTTCCTGGAAGACAAGGGAAGGTTTGTCATGATTTTCTAGAAAAAAATAGAAATATAACGTCTTTAAAGGCAAAAGTATACCCACATTTCAGTACCTGATAATTCTTTCCACTATCACCATTTTTTCCAAAGAAAAACCATGTTTTCTGTAGGAAAAACTTGGAGTTACTATCTTTAGAATATGACTGTAACAGAAGGTACAGAAACAATTTAGGCTGAGTGGCTCAGTATCAAACATTTTTTCTCCTGAAAATGAATGAGCTAATTGATCTGAGTAATCTTAAGAATTTTTTGTAGCACCTATTAGAGTAGGGTGCTGAATATTGTTGTGATCAGACAAAATGCAAGGCACAAGAAAATGAAAAATTAAAACTGTATGTATGAGATATTTTATTTCTCTATAAGGAGCTCCCAATGTAGCAGATAGTTACAGGTACACAGATGTCAGGTTTCATTTTATTACAAATGATACTGAGATTATTAGACAACGAAGCAAATATTTATTGACCTGGTGAAATATAATCTAAGCCAGACATTCAGGTGACTTTGGAATCTGTCTTAACTGACGTTTTTATAATTACATTATAGAGCTGGGTTCTTCCTGTCTGTAGACCAACAAATCACCCACCGTGAAGCTGAAATTACTTGCTGAGCACTAAAGAAATGAGAATGTGTTTTAATTTTGCCACCGGATTAAGCTGAGGTAGATTTAGCTGTTGCTAGGTAAAAATTTGAAAATATTTTGTTTTAACTGCAAACTGTGCAATCATTATAGGTAGACCAGATTGTAATAAGAATGTCCAAAGTATCTAAGGAAACCATTTTAGCTAGAGGTGCATGGGTTCTGTGGGTTGCTCTTTACTTAGAAATCTGTTGTTACAGAGACTGAGTTTTACACAAAACATAAATAAAACCAAAACCACAAATACTAGAAACTGCACAAAATTCCAATTTCCATTTGGTCACTGTGTGAACAGTAAAATTAACTACGTAGGCTTAGCTCGCTAGCAGGTGTAATCTGAGTGGGTGAAATACATGCAGTAGTTTGCATCATGTTGTGTGGCATTCTGTTAGCAAGAATGACAGCTAGAAATGACAGATTCCAGTAACACACACTAGCACAGCTCGTTAACGACAGTAAACTTGGCTTAAAAATTCTCCACACATCAGTAATGATTTTTCTCTTACGCATATCTAGTATGGATTGAGGACTTGATCCTGCTGCTGCTAGGCACCCTTCAGATCCTAGTGACTCACACGGACATCCTGCTGCTTACCAGTTTGCAACTGAATCCCATATGTCCTATTATTTTGTGGAGTGTCTTCATCTGTACTTCTGTACATCTTCTCCATTTATATCAGGACTGTGTTTATTTTGACAGTCCGTTGTTTGTTCTCTAGCCTTAACTGAAGGCTTATGCTGTTAGTTTTGGATCCCAGTGCAGTCCTTGTTATTGGCAAAGTAGCAACCTCTGTGTGCCCCAGTTTTTAAGGCTCTGGCTCACATGCTGAGGCCGAGAGCATAGTATTCTTTACCTTATTTTCAGTTTATGCTAGCAAGCACTCCAGAATTACAAAATCTGTGTCTGCATTTGCATATCTGACTCTAGATTTTTTTCCATGTCTTTCAAACGTCTAGATTTATAGTCTAATAACGGCAAACACGTATTTTGTAAATTGCTTTTTATTTTTAGTTCTTTCACTTGATATGTAGGAACACACATAATAAGCAGCGGTACTTGTCAGTAAAACCCCCAGTCTTCCCGTGAGTACCAAAATTATCACATTTAATTCTAGTTTTCACCATAGTGAAGTTACCTTGAGTTACTACACTTGAATAATCTATACTAACGCTACTGTAACTTGAATGAGAGATAGGCAGGGCCTCTGTGAAACAAACTAATGTGTGATGGGTTGCCAGCACAGTTGATTCAATGATGGAGCACCTATATTATTGGTTAATGAATTTTACTATGTCAATTTTATGGGCAGACATTGCATTACTAGCTCAAATATTAATAGTTCCTCAGTTCTCTGACACCTAGCCAGTGCTATTCAGATTGATCTTAGGTATTTCTGAGATTGAAGCGCTCAAGCTGAAATTGCTGAATAATGGTACATTGATGTACCATGAGGCTTTGCCTATTAATACACCTGGCGATATGTTAACAAGACATCTTCTCAAGGATTCATGTTTAAAATACACAATTCATTAACTGAAATGTCTAAGCAATCTAAAATACATCTAAAACTTGCATAAGGTTTGAGGAAAGGGGTGTCAGGCTTTTTAAATATACCCTTCACTAGTACATCAGCTTCTTAAAACTGTGTCCTTTACTACTGCTTGATAGTAACAATGTTATCATCAAAGAAATACTTAATTCATAGTTGCTCTACTTTTATAATAAAAAGAAGTATGCACTCAGAAATCTGTTTGTTGCTTTAGAATTTAAGCTTTATAGACAGTATACACCTTGAAACATCTCAGAAGATTTTAAGATCAATAATTTCTGTACTAATCTGTTTCAGCTGCACTGCACTGCACTTCTGCATGTCTAGTTTGCAAACATCTACACAGCCATTGCATTAATGTTACTGGAAGTAACATGCCAAGATAGAAAAGACTGCATCAGTATTTCTTTGAATATATTTCCATAACCCGAGTACAAGAGCTGTGGCTTCCTGACTTGCTTTCTAGTAGTACATGATGATTTCTTTATTATGCATAAACTGAATGGTATAAAATCATTATACATCTGTTTTCTAACTGAATGAGAATTTGAAAGAAGGATTATAACTCCCATATAGATCTATGCTTATAAAAGAAAATTATTGCAATAATAAAACAAAGCAGTATATTCATTTTTCAGAATGTCAGTCAGATGATCAGGAAATCAGACAAATTTCTAATCGTGTCACCTTTTAGAATGCTCCTAGTTCAACAATCTTGAAGGACAGCCTACTGAGAAGTATTATAAGGGAATATAATGTACTTGAAACAAGCTGATGTGCAGCCAACGATTTTTTCTAAACACAAGCAAATATTTTGCAAATATCTCTCACAAGAAACCACTTGGCTCAGGCACAAGATGTATTATTAGTCCATAAACAAAAAGTTTGAAGTATTATCAAAACTGTCATCAGAGTGCCGAGCAGGATCTCTAAAAAAAAAATCTTTAGAAAAGTGTGGCCAACAATCAAATAAGCAATAATACTCTAGAACTGTGAATTGAATGACTTAATAAACTAATGAGAAACAACTACTTTGGGTGATTTGAGTCATACTAATCCCGTTACATCTGCAGGAATGGAAGACGTTATTGCATCCAAACAATACTTGTCAGCAGTGAATTTCAGCTTCCAGTCTGAGACAAGTCAAGGGACGCTTCACGGTGTTTTTCCTTTTGTACATCAGCTGCAAATATTCCACAAAAAGTGTTAAAAATTGGGAGAGAATATGCTAGAAAAATCTTAGAAAATATTTATTTCTGCCTTTGTCTGTTACATAGTAAGGATAGCTTAATGCTAGTCTCTTAGCATCACTCAACACCACTCACAGGTCATCCAAGGGAGACTCTTCAGTGAAACAAGGCAGCTCATCCCCAAAGGCACTGATGTGCTGGATGCACAGTGCATCCAGCCTTTGATGACTACACAGCCAGAAATTTAACACATGATATCCAGCTGGGGAAAGTGTGCTAGAAGTTTTAGATGACAGTATTAATATGCTGCATAAATCCCACTTAAGAGCCAGGAATTGCAGGAAGGATTTTGTTGAATTTGTGTGTTAATTACTTGAATCCAATTCCATGTTAAAATCTAGCTTAGCCCCCTCAACTCCCCTGGTTTGGACTAATTATTTTTTTGTATCCTCTATATGTAAAAAGCTCTCAATCAACCAATTTTAGATTGCAAAGAGTCAAGAATTTGTCAATGAAATAGGAACCTCAGAAAGAGAGAAAAGGGAATGATCAAATTCAGACATGCAAACAGAGCTAGCAAGCCAAGGAATATACATGTTAAAAGTTTGAATTATCATTGAAAGGGACGATCAAATAATTTTTTTCAAATGAACACCTTAACACAAAGAACCCACTTGAGGATTTTGAACTACCTCACAGGGAAAAATCTTTCACATGAACTGACTTGACTTACTTTGACAAGATATCTGGTATCTTAGTCTTAGCTGACTGCTGACCACTGACCTGTACTGCAGTCAAAGCATGGAACTAATTTCTTGTCATAGAGCACTGCAAATACTGAAAAGAACATACTGTTTCTCCCCAGAAAGTTTAAATAAAATGGATAGAAACTGGATTAGAACTAGGCTAGACTTAAGGTAGTGCGAAGAACTCTACTAGCTGAGTAGCTGGAGTTTCTTCTAAAAACTTTGCCGTAAGAAGCAAACAATCCCTGTAAAACCATCCTAGTTCCCAGACTGCCACAGGATAACAGATTAGTACATACATTCAGATCTGTCTTGAGTATTAGGGCTTTATTCATTGTTTTCACATAAACTAAGGTGACAATTTATACCATTAATCCAAATAGTATGTGCTTTTTTGTATCTAGCACATGGGAGATAGTAAATAAATCCAATTATTATATAATGTTGTATGGTATATATATAGGTGACATAGCAGATATGAAAAGAAAAAGGGTTTTCAGTACATATCACCAAAGTAGTACTATTACTCTATTTATAGACTATTCTATATTATAGAATAATGTGTTAATACATTGTAGCTAAATACTTTAAAATAAACACAATGTTCATCATATTAGTTAATTAATTGCAATATTTTTTTGAAATCTTAGATTTAATAAACAAAATCAGATCATAGGTTTTATAAATTTCTTATGTGAAATTAGTTTGGGCAGTATAAATAGGTAGAAGCACTAACAACTTGTTAATCCTAAATTAGCATGCTACAAATAGTGAAGCAATTGAACACTTCCGTTTTGTTGTACCTGGGATATAGAGTTTGTTAAACCTGGTAGATTCCTTCTACACTGCAGTAGATAACCTTCTTTGGGTTACTGTAGAGGCAGTACTCTTCATTTTGGCATGGTTGCATCCATCCGCTCTGCAGATTCAACCTGGGATAGCTACCTGAAAAAGAGAAAATAATTTCTTAGCAGTCATGTTTGATATCTGGGCTTTCCTTGAAACAGTTATGTGATTTCTGCCCCCTCCCCCCAGCTAAAAGCAGTAAGCTGATTAGTGAAATGCCACCAACAGTAATTAGTAAAATAGCATTAGATGGAAAATAAAGTATCTGAATGGAAACAAAAAATTAACACCTGCATCTAAACTTACTTCTAATCAATATTAGAAAAAAAATACAAGCAATCAGCTTTGAAGAATACATGCTTTATGAGACTATGTAAATTACACACTTCATTAGCTAATAATGGATTAAAAACATAGAAATGAAGAAAGGAAGATCTGTGCAGATCAAAGCAAATTAATAAAACTAAAGCAGTGTCTTACATGTTGAGATTTGAGTTGAGTCAATCACTTACTTGTGTCCTGTACGCAATTTCTTAGCATGGTTTATGTACAGAAGATGGAGACCAAATTTAAAGGTGATTAAGTAATTATGAGGCTCTCTAGGTACTGCAGTAATTTTTCACTTCTCCAAGGGATCTATTTCTCTTTAGCCTACCTTAATGCCAGATCCATGAAATTCTGATTTTTCAGTTGTTGAACTGAAATGCAGTGGTCTCTGAGTTCACATCCCACCAGTGTATCTCTTGGCACATTTCTGTGTCTGCAGTACAACAAGGTTGAGTCTGGCCAACCAGGAGAATGTCAGGGAAATCTGTGCTTTAACTCCAGAACCCAGAGAAAATTGGAGATAAAATTACATGCTTTTACAAACCAGCCTGGAGGTTGCAATGCTTTGAGCACAGCCTGTTTTAAGTCAGCTCTAAGTCCACTTCAGCCTAGAATATCCGAGGACACAACCGTTGAAGCTAGAAGGCTTTGAAAAACCATCTGGTATGCTCTAAAATGGGTAGAGTAAGAAGCCTGTGATCTGAGGTTTTGTGAACCTCCATCACTTTAGTCTTGGTCTCTGAACGTCTACACTTCATTGTAACGGTAGCTGACTCCAACTACAGCAAAGCTACTGAGATAATTCACTCCAAATGCCAGATAAAGCAGCTTCAGACGGCACCAAGTTTATGTAATGTAGCTCAATGTAATTCTTCAAGACTTTGCAGACGTATGCTCACAAACGTATACATGTAAATATAGAGAGCTAATTATACAATGAAAATTAATTATTCTGCACCAATTTAACTTGTATAGAGTAATTTGTCTCCAGATCTGGTAGCATCAACAAACGGGATCTTTTACAAGGAGTTTTGAACTGTTGGTTACTGTGTCACTCATGAAAGTGAAAGGAGGAGCTTCAGAGTTCAGTTGAAAATTCTTTTCAAAGCTGTTTAGACATAGAAATCTAATGGCACAAAGAAGGGCAAAGGATGGCACTTGGGAGTGTCTTTGCAATAGGTGTTATGGATGCTAAAAGCTTAATGGACTTAAGGAGATGGGACAAGTCCATTGAGAGCCATTAACTATGACACCTCTTTGGTATAGTACGACCCTGAGCCACAGAGTGTGGGAGTCTTGCAAGACTTTTTGCTGAAGATTTGAGATGTGATATCTCCTAGATTTCCTGGTGTTAATTCAGCATAACTCACTTAACTCCTTATTCTGCATTCCTTATTCTGCACTTTGGGTGGGAAGTCAGCATTAATCCTTTCAACTGAAAATACCTTGTTTCTGAGCATGGAGATTTTCCATCCTTTGATGGAAAGGCTCTGCTTCAATTTTTAATCAGAGGGCAAATTGACTCCTTTAATCTTTCTTTAATTGAAAGTTATGGGAAGTGCCACTTGCCATGCATGAAGTGCAGTGAAGTTTTTCAAAAGTAAAGGATTTCTTTTTATACTTTCATCTCTGGTATTAATGCAATCAGAGATATTACTTCATTAATAGAAATTGCAGTCCATTACTTGAACAGAGTTTAATTATCTCTAGAATTAAATGGTAAAGTTCTTGAGTAGATGCAGTTTCAGGCTGCTTTTAGGAATTCAGTCTAGGAGTTGGTGCCAAGGTGTTCTACTAGATTAAGGGTTCCTGAGCTAGGAATGCCTTGGAATTAGGTAAGCATCTGCCCAAACCAAAGCATTTCTTCTAACACTGGTTAGCTGTGGCTTCCAACTTTTACATCACAGGGCATTAATCCTAGCTAGATTAGCCTAAAACATTGGACTTAAAATCAAACTGCATAAATCCTGAGAAGGATTTTTTTCATATGTTACGCGCTATAAAGTGAATGAAGGAAATGCAGGACACAATAGCCTTTACGACAGAGCATGGAAATTTCAGCTTTACTCCTGTGTTACTGTGTTAGCACAGTGCCTACCTTCTTTAATGTTTTTTCTGTGAGCAAAGAGAGTGCATCAAGTTGGAGATTGCAGGAATTGCCAGAGCTCTCTTTTCTCAAAGAAAAATTGCAAATACTAACCTTCTGTGTTTTTCAGAAAGATTTGTAGCAAGACAGTGCTGGCATCACCACCAGATAAATTTATGCCTTCATTCTGAACTCTGGTGATTTGCAAACGAGTGTTTGCTAATGGTATAGTTCAGTTAGATGCAAAATGCATTCATATGTATTTGAAATTAAATCAAGACATTCACTCTTATCAGCTATTGTTAGAAAAACACTTTGCTTATATCATGAGTAATGTCTATGAAACAAACTCAATTCTAAAGTAATAAAACAATTATGAGTATGCTTTAAAAAAATTTAAAAAAAAAAGTAATTTTTATTCCTAAACCTTAAGGACAGATACCAACAATTGAAAGTAGATGCAAAAGGCAGCATAATCTGGGGCAAAGCAGAAATTCAGCCTGGGCAATAGAATATTTTACTGAATACTTGAGTGCCTTCATTGTTAAGACTTCTCACATGTAGGGGGTTTGATATGAGGGAATGGGCATGGATGATAACCAACTAACCAACCAAAGAAAACCCCAACAAATAAAAATTACCAGACCAAACCCAACCCCAATTGATCTCCTTAGTGTAGGCACCTGACATGCTAACTCTTGCTATAAGTGTTGCACAGGAGACTTAAGTGTAAGTAGGTCAGTAAAATGATGGCATTATGAAAGGCTTTATTTTCCATATGATTATGCTGTTGCAGAATTGGACTATGGAAACTTGGAATCTTTTAAAATTGAAGGTAATGATCGCAGCCTTTCTGAGTGGCTATAACCCTTATCCATTTTAGTTTCTCCAAAATACAGTTTTATTGCAATTAAAGGGAAAAAATCCAAATCAGGTATACATTTTGCAGTCTTCTATTTTACCTGGCAAGTCTAAGTAGCTTTAAGTTACTTTTTAGTACCTCAGTTCAATTACTAAAACATTTTAAAAGGTGATACTTAGAGAGATTATTTTAAAGGTTGCATGGAAAAGTTGTGTAAAATAATCTTCTTTGGTTACCGAGGAAGTTAGTTTAGTTAGTATAAAGTGGCATTATTATAGATCACTGTTGAAGAAAAGTGCCTATGGGCCTTAACCTGCAAAGACTTAATGCGTGTTCTTATATTTAACCATCCATAGAGCTACCTTGCAGAAACTGAGATTATGATCCATTTTTAAAAGACAGAGTTAAAAACAAAACAAGTAGTACAGTTTGAGTAACATTTGTTCCCATGTTTAATATGTCTGTTACAATGGAGATGTTAAGGATAGGAGTCAGACTTGACTATCAATAGAGCTCAAAGCCTAATCACAAATTTCAGATACAAGAAACACACCACCATTCAAATAAGACAGGAACAAGTTTTACCCCCAGATTATTCTACAATACTGTATCTGATCTTGAAGGCTCATGCAGTGTTTATTGCCTGCTGAACTTTCATGGTTAAAAAGCCTCTTAAGAACCTAATGCAAACTCGTCTGTATTAACAGAAAAGCTGGACTAACTCCTCTCCCACAGGAGACACTTCCAAGAAGTTCCAAGTCAGAATTATTTTTGTAACTTATCAAATTGTCTTTTTGCAACTTAATGCTGCACACAGAAACAGTTTCCCTGTGTTTTAAAATGTCTGCTTTTCTGAATAGGCATTTCTAAGATTTCCATAGGTATGTTTCTTAAGTCCATCTTCTGATACGTATAATAAGCTCACTCAGAATAGACAGTGGAAAAGGTCTTTGCAGAAAAGTTTGTGTGAGTGTATTTAAAGCTCAGTTGCTTCAACCTCGTGTAAAAAAAATAAATTCAGCAACATTTTAAACTTCATTTAAGCTTGATCTTGATATGATTTTTGTTCAGAAGTGTTTCTGGAATATTTCAGTGTTTCCACCATGTTTCTCAAATTTGATATCTGTTTTTCATTTTCCTAAAATTGTGTTCATGTTTTTATACAAATTCATTCTCATTTATTTCTTTTTGAATTAATTTAAAATGTCTGACTGCATCGAACTGTAGTGTTTCAGGAAAAAAATATTGAAATTCCATGTTACAGGAAAAAAATAACATTGCCTGTACTGTTGAGATACATATTACTCTTTCTTTTCTCAAAGGATCATTCATGTACTAGGAGATATATGAACTAAAAAGCCTAATATTTCAGTATATTTTGTAAGCATCACTTTAATTAGTGAGATATGAACTTTAGTTCATGTTCTACTTATAAAAGAACGAAACTGTTGCAGTGCTCCACTTATGTTTGACAGTATTTTTGATCTGAATGCAAGGTTCACTCTGTATTTTGTTTTAGAGTATGTGTTAGAAATGCCAAGTGAATGTGGCCAGTGCCTTCTTTCTTGTAATGTTCTTCTTTGAATACTGAAGGAATGCATAGAATGCTCTCTCACCTAAATGATTAAATTCTCTTTTTCTCTCAATCTTCATTGCTATTACTATAGTGATCTACTCTATAAGATCATCTTATTTCTTGCAGATGAATGATGCTATGGGATTTGAATTGCCATGGGTGTATTTTGTCAGTCTCGTCATCTTTGGGTCATTTTTCGTACTAAATCTTGTTCTTGGTGTATTGAGCGGGTAAGCATACACCTTTTTCATCATGAAGGCAGAGTCCTGAATTCAGTTGCCATAAACACACAGGTTATCTTACACAGGTGAGACTTCAGTTGTGATGACATCTTTTAATAAACCGCTATTTCTTCCTTCTCTGATTAGAACATAAACAGTTTTCTGTAGCTATCATATAAATAACATACAAATGCCAAAATCAGAGTTTAGACGTACCAGTGTATATTGTTCGTGTCCATACTTGTGGCAAAATTATGAAAAGGACTAATAACTCTCCTGCACTTATTTAAATATTATTTTAACTAATCTTCTAAGGCATCGCATCTACTACATAATTTGGGTAAGTAAAGAAATTAAACAGATGTATATTGATTATTTTTAAGAACTGCATAAGCCATAAACTTTCAGTGTTGAAACCTATGTGATCTGGCAGCTGCAAAAAGGACTCTGCTGTTTAATGAATGACTGAATCATAACTTATTTCCTTACATTTTACAGGTAAATGATGCAATAGGATGTGAATGGCCATGGATCTATTTTGTTAGTCTTATCATCCTTGGCTCATTTTTCGTACTTAACCTGGTTCTTGGTGTACTTAGTGGGTAAGCAGTTGAGTTAACATTGTGTATGCTACTGCTACTTGTAAGATGGCCTCTGCATTTACTCAAGCTTCTCAGCGATGGCTTTTTTGCATGCACTTGAGATTCTATGTCATCCTACCAGTGTTTGCTCTTTTGACTGACCTGTGTGAGTCTAGTGCCTGTATCTGTCTGACATCACGTTCACCATGCTTGCCAAAAATATTCATTAACGAAGAGGCACTAATCTCCTTATTCTATAATATCACAGCAGGGAGAAACATTATTTTGCACACAGAGATGGGTGGTGCACCTGTACAAGTATTCTCCCTTACAGTTCCCCTATAGTCCCTCATAGACAAATGTCCTCTGAAAGCCCAACTTCTGCTTTTGTTCAAATATCCATAAAGTAATTGAAGTGTTATTTGTGTTTACCGGTGACATTGCAAAAAAACTTTTAATGGGTGCTTCAAGATCTATCTTAGTGTAAGACTAGACTGCCTTGGCACAGAGTGCATAGTGCTTCCTGTACGGTAGAGCTGTGTACTGCTGTGACAGCCTGCACCAGCAGGTTATTTGTCAATAATCAAGTATCCGTTTAATACACTTGTCAGTGGGAGGTTGTCACAGCTTTTTCTTGGTTTTGTACTGCAGACTCCAGCCAAGAACTAAAGTGGTGTCAGTTGTATCTGTATAATGTAGTTTAAAACTGAAGTTTATGACAACAGTTAGCAGGATTTTTTTCTTAAAAAGCCCCCTTATTGAGGTTACAACTCCACTTCATGGTAAAGATATTGTCTGAGAAATAAAATATCTTACTAGCATTTGAATACTAAAAGGAAATCATTGTAGTTGTATGTATTAGCTTTTAGTTATACAACAAATGATAATGTTCTGGTAATCTTAGGCAAGCTGTGCCCTTTGTTAGCTAGCAGAAGAATTTCTCTTTGATGCATCCTGACACCATAGTTGATGGTGTCATCAGGCTGCTGATTGTGCGTGCAGCCCTATTCACGGCTTTGCTGTGTTGTACACTAGATTTGAAAGGAATTATAATCCTTTCTTCTATTCCTGGAAATCAGACAATCAAACAAAATTTCCGGTTGCTGATATAACTATGTTAAAAGGGAATTTTTATCTGATGAGTGGTTTTACAATGTGTTTTTTAAAATCGTAAGTCATTTGTCTGTGATAAATTACTGTTGCACACAGGAAGCTAGGGAAAGCATAGTTTTACCTTACTGTCAGAATCACTTTACAAAGCAGATGTTTAGGAGCAGAGAGATATAGTGCTAAAAACACATTGCTGATTTTTAGATATAATATCTTCCTTCAAAGACCTGCCTTATAAAGTCTGATTTATACAGTCGTATTGGCTTTGTTTTGTTGGCTTTTTTTTTAGAAAGAAATGTGTAAATTGTTGCAAAACTAAGGGCCAAGGTTTCATGTCACAGACACACTGGACAAACAGAACAAGAAAGAGAAGGACAGATAAATGAGGGTAGTTGCGGTGTAATTTATTTCTTCTTTTGATACTGTTACCTAACATTGCTGTGTCACTAGACTTCCTGC
>NW_010188839.1:39346-57586 GCF_000695765.1 Mesitornis unicolor
TTAGGTTTTCACAATTCCTCTCCCTGGCCCTTAAGAAGGTCATAAGTAGCAATTAGTTTTCTTACTGTTGTGTGAAGGTGTCCTGTGGTAACAGTTGACTAAATATTCCCCTTTTCCCTTGCATGACTCGTGTTGTTATTGGTTCCGGATTTTTATGTTTTTGAGAATAAGTTGTGGGGAAAGTAATGCCCGATTTGGAATGCTGTTGTGTATGCTCATTTCTTCTACTGAAGCTTGGGAATTTAGAGAGACCTTCACAGCTAAGCTTTACATTTGATTTAATAGATTTAAAGTACTTTGTAAGTTTTGCAACATTATGTTATGTATGATATTTGTTGGAATATGTAGTTGTTCTTTAGCTGTTCTTACCATATAGGAGAAGAGGTGTCCCCTTGTCTTTGGATTCTATTCTGCAGACAAGAAATCACCACTGATTTCTAGATATTGCTGATCCATGGACCTCTGATGCTCTTCAGAACCCTTGCTGGCTTGCCTTTGGTTTCCAGTGAACAGAAATGGCAGTGTCAAGTGTGAAGTAAACAATCCTGAAATTCATAAATTCATTCATTCCTAAATTTATTTTCTGCTATAGTGTCACCTAACTGCAGTGTCACTGGAGTGCTCAGGGTGCTTGATGAATTGTTTGAATCCACGTTTGCCCTAAATATGTGAAAGAGCCTTCCTAACACTCCAGGTTTTCGAGTTCTGTGCTGAAGGAAATGATACTAGTGAACTGAGACATGATCTATAAATATCAACAATAATTGACATTGAGTGCAGAAGGAGAAAGGAAAAGAGTATTCCAAAAAGATACCTGTGATACCAAACTAATGTTTGGTACAAAAGTGAAGAAAATGTCCTGGCATACTTTTTTAAAACTCTGACAAGGACCAGTGTGGAATACTGTTACACTGGGTTATTCTGATCACTGAATGTCATAGATTTACTATTTAGACCTAACTGTCTAAATTTTATGGGTAAAATTTACATACTAGTAAAATCTGATGGAAGTGTTTGTATTCCTTAGTGGAAAGCTAATATTTTTCATTCTGAGCCAGGCATTGAATATGTAACACACGCTTTTTTTATTTTTTTATTTTTTTTAAAAGAAAGAGTTATTAGCTTTTACATTTTATGCTCTTCAAACCATAGCATGAAACTTGGTTAAGATAGACCTACAAAGAAAGTTAAATTTTACTAAACCAATCAAACTCGAAGAATGCGAAAATTATGACAACTTACGTGAAAAGCATGGCTTTGCATACAGATTTTGGAAGTGGAATCTGAATGCCTAATACACCTTTTCTGTATGAAAGTGTTACTTTCTGCAATATCAAGTTATGCTGTGTACATTTAAATCTGTCTGCTGTTTTGATCTGTTTGCAGTTTTAAAATATTCATTCAATTTTCTTTGCACTCCTTTGTTACTCTGTGACCATCTGCCCCTTTGTGTTTCTGTAATGCCTCTTGTGCACTGCATGTTTGATGTATTTAGATACTGTACAAATGGATGAGAATGATGATTTGGGAGCTCTTTTGTTTTACATCTAGCCGTTTCTGAAGGTGAGTATTTCCTGGGGATCCATGTCAGTTTTGGCTGCTGAAGGTGACATTCTTAATAATGGAGTTCATATATTTAATAGCAGATGTGTAAATTAATAGAAATAATGTGTGTGTGGAATCTGCATGTGGTAGATATTTTAATTTCTGCATGGAAGCTGACTGTGGAGATTTTTTTCTAAATATTCTCTTCAGTAACAAGGAAGGCTTGAAGTAATTCAGGTTTTTTCAAAATACTCTATTTTGTTTGTTTGTATTAGACACTAGTATTATTCACATTGTTCTCAAAATGAATTCTCAATTGAAAAGCTATTTCAGTTTGCAGGACTTAACAGGAAAAGGCGTTCTAGAAAAAGACTCCAGGTCACATTTTAGAAATGGCTCCATATCCAGCTTAGGCTCTAGTTCCGGCTCAGAAATTACGGAGCCAGCTTTAAAAAAGACACCAGAAATGGTTCCATCTCCAACAATGACCTGTAAAAATTGTCCTAGACTCAGCTCTAGAGATGTTCTCCAGAAATGGGCTCTAGATTCAGCTCTGGAAAGGGATAGATTGTGAGACAAACACCTCTAGAGCAGGCCAAGCAAAGACCTCCGGAAAGGGCTGTGGGAAAGGACTCCAGAACATGCTCTAAATTCATCTCCAATAAACAGCTGGGTAATTTAACCTAGATAAAGCTCTGGAAAAGACCTAGAAATGGCTCTAGTCCCACTCTGGAGAAGGGCTCTAAAATTGACCTAAGATCTATTTCTGGAATGTGGTCTAGAGCCAGTGTGGCTCTAGAAAAGGGCTCTAGTGCTGGCTTTGGGTCCTGCTTCAACAGAGGGCTCTGAAGAAGGCTCTAGCTCTGGCCTCAGAGCAGACTTGACAAACAGCTCCTCCTTAAAAATATTAGGAAAAAATTACTCTGGATCCAGCTCCAGCAATGTGTCTGGAATTGTGTTTGGAAGTGTGACTCAAAACTTGTGTGTTGGTAATTTCTTTCAGCACAGAGAATTTATTAGGAATCTAGGTGGACATCCACAACTTTTATCATAGAATCATAGAATCCCAGGTTGGAAGGGACCACAAGGATCATCCAGTCCAACCTCTCAAGGTAAAAGTACAGTTTAAATGCGATGAGGCAGCCCCTGTCAAGTTGACTCTTAAAACTGACTGATGTAGGGGAATTTACCACTTCCGCTGGGAGATTGTTCAATGTCTGATTGATCTCATGGTAAAAAATTTCTTCTGGAGTTCAATCGGAATCTCTCCACAAGCAACCCTTCATCTTTTCCGTGTGACTCCTTGTGAGAAGGGAGTCTCCCTCTTCTTGGTAGCTACCTTTTATATACTGGTACATGGTGATAAGATCCCCCCTAAGCCTTCTCTTCCCAAAGCTGAACAGGCCCAGTTTTCTCAGCCTTTCTTCATACATCAGGTCTTCCAGTCCTCTGATCATCCCTGTGGCCCTTCTCTGGACCCTTTCCAACCTGTCTGCATCTTTCTTGTATAGCGGGGACCAAAATTGGACACAGTACTTGAGGTGTGGTCTGACCAGTGTTGAGTAGAGAGGGATGATGACTTCTTCGTCTCTGCTGGTGGTGCCCTTTTTAATGCAACCCAGCATCCTGTCAGCTTTCTTTACAGCTGCAGCACACTGTTCGCTCATGTTGAGCTTGTCATCCACCAAGACCCCCAGGTCCCTTTCCACAGTGCTGCTCTCTAGCCAGGTAGAACCCAGTCTCAGCTGTGTTCTTGAATTATGTATTCCCAGATGCAAGACCTTGCATTTGTCTGTTTTGAACTTCATACAGTTCCTGCTAGCCCACTCGTCCAGTCTGTCCAGGTCTTCCTGGAGGGTGGCTCTCACTTCTGGAGTGTCAACTACCCCACTCGTTTTGGTGTCATCAGCAAACTTCATCAGGGAGCCTCCTGGTCCCAACATTGAGATCACTAATGAAGATATTGTTGGACCCAGTATTGATTCCTGAGAGACCCCACTTATGACTGGTTGCCAGTTAGAAAATGAACCATTTACTACCACCCTCTGGGAACAGCCCATCAGCCAGTTCCCCACTCACTGCACAGACCACTTTTATCTGTGTTGTAGTTTGTCAGTTTTTCAAGGAGGAGGCTGTGGGGGACCATGTTGAAAGCCTTGGAGAAGTCCAAGTAGACAACGTCCACCGCTCGCACTGCATCAACCAAACAGGTCACTCCGTCAAAGAAAGCAATCGGATTTGTTAAACATGATCTGCCCCCATGGTGGCTTTTCCCAGTCACGTGTCCCAGTTTACTGGTGGTATTACTCAGGAGGATTTGCTCCATAATCTTCCCAGGAATCGACGTGAGGCTAATAGACCTGTCATTACCTCGGTCCTCCTTGGAACCCTTCTTGTATATAGGGGTGACTAGCCTTCTTCCAGTCTTCGGGCATGTCTCCTGATCTCCATGATTTCTCAAAGATTATGGAGAGTGGCCTCACAACGACATCAGCCAGCTCTGTTAGCACCCTCGGGTGGATGGCATCTGGGCCCATCAATTTATATGGGTCAAGCTCCTGTAATAGTTGACACACCAGCTCTTCCTTCACTGATGGTGGGTCTGTGTCTGCTCCAGTATGGATAGTTGTTTCTGTGGCAGTGCTGGTAAAGACAGAGGTGGAGAAGGTGTTGAGGACCTCTGCCTTTTCAGCATTGTTGGTGACTAGTTCACCTCTCCTGTTAAATAGCGGGCCAATATTCTCCTTCTGCTTGCTTTTAATATATCTGAAGAATTCTTTCTTGAAGTTTCTGACATCTCTGGCCAATTTCAGTTCAAGCTGAGCTTTTGCTTTCCTAACTGCATCCTTGCACACCCTGACAACACCTTTATAATCTGTTCTTTCACAATAAGACTGCATGTTTGAATTCTTTCAGTATTTGGAAATACAGCGCAAAATGCTTGCAGCTCTGGAAAGTTGCCACAGATGTATTCAGATACTTTTGCATTTTCAACATAGAATCTTAGAATGGTTTGGGTTGGAAGGGACCTTAAAGATCATCCAGTCCAACCCCTGCCTTGGACAGGGCCACCTCCCACCAGCCCAGGCTGCTCAAAGCCTTGTCCAGCCTGGCCTTGAACACTTCCAGGGAGGGGACATCCACAGCTTCCCTGGGCTACCTGTTCCTGTGTCTCATCACCCTCACAGTCAAGAATTTCTTCCTAATATCTAGTTTAAATCTACCCTCTTCCTGCTTAAAACCATTCCCCCTCCTCCTGACGCTACCTGCTGTTGTAAGAAGTCCCTCCCCAGCTTTCCTGTAGGACCCCTTCAGGAACTGGAAGACTGCAATAGGTCCCCCTGGAGCCTTCTCTTCACCAGACTGGACAACCCCAACTCTCTCAGTTGGTCCTCACAGGGGAGGTGCTCCAGCCCCTGATCATCTTCATGGCCCTCCTCTAGGCCTGCTCCAACAGCTCCATTTCCTTATGTTGGGGGCCCCAGAACTGGACACAGTACTGCAAATGAGGTCTCACCAGAGCAGAGTAGAGGGGCAGAATCAACTTCCTTGACCTGCTGGCCACACTTCTTTCGATGCAGCCCAGGATGCGGTTGGCCTTCTGGGCTGCAAGTGAACGTTGTCGGCTCATGTTGAGTTTTTCGTTGACCAACACCCCCAGGTCCTTCTCTGTGTGTGACTCTGAATAATTGTTTTAGCTCCTAGAAATGGCAGGGTGATCATGCCCTATTTTGATTACTATGTCTTTTGAGCCAGCAGCAAGGAGTGGGTTCAAAATGTAAGAGACACCAGAGCATCTTTCTCCTTTGTAGAAATTCCTCTGGTTCTGATGCAAGGCTTAGGCAGAGCATCTTTGAAATGCACTTGATGCACTTCACACTTGATAGAATGGCACAAAAATTGCCACTGAGAGGCTGCCCAGCAATTCCAGCTCTGTAAAGGGAGGTGGGCTGCTTCAGGAGCCTGGTTTTACATGTAGCTTTGGTTACACAGTGTGTGTAACAGGCATAAACTGGACCAGTGTTCTCCAAAGTCATGAAGTACTGAGCATGGAAATTGGGAGCTGAGGACAGGCCTCCTCCAAACACTCCAAAATAAAAGACCAAAGCACATCATGGCTGTTGCTGCACAGGACAGTGAGCTGAAATTCGAAAGTTAAGTTAGAAATTAGAAAGTTAAGGTTATTAGAAAGTTAACAAATTAAGCTAAACCTTAAAAAAATAAGAGAATTGAGTGATACTCATCCACCCTCAAAGTACTTTTAAAAGTGTGTTGAAAGTTAAAATAAATGTGCCAGTAATTCAGCATGCATTAAACTGTTTTACTATGAACACAGAAAATAATAAAGTATAAAACTTTGTAACTTATTTAGCAAGAGGCATGGCGTTTAATGATGCATGATAATCTATTCCTCAAGATAGTCCTTATCATTAGGAGATGGTTTCTGCTGACTGTATTTTCTGCTCAGGACATTAGTATTTCTTTGGGTAGCCATGGGAACAAATAAGACCTTTGAAACACACTTTAACAAATCTCTCTAAGTTGAATTTATTGCCTTTCTCTAAAGGACACCAATCATAAACTTTGACATGTCCTTACATACATCCTCCTACATGCAAGTCTTGCAGGTTACTAAGAGAATGTTCATTTTTTTTAATCTTTCCCACAGTATTATTTGCAATGTTTGTACATAGTGATTCTAAAAGCTGAGAGTACACAGTAATCCATGCTAATGTCATGGCAATATCTGTCAATTAATGTCATATAAAATATGTTGGCACAGATAAGCCTATACACCTAAGAACTGTTGTCTACAGTATATATGGAAAAAATAATAGAAAAAGACATTTGAGTAATGATGCACCAAATAGAAAATGGCAGTTAACTGTCATCCATAGTCTTTTAGCAAAAGGGAAATGAACTATTTCTGACAGTAGTTCTTTTCATGGCAGAAGGAAGCCTTAGTAAAAAAAAAAAGTTATGGATAAAAACTTAATTTTGTCACATAGATAAACAGAATATACCTTCAAACAGAAGAGAGGGTCTGCAGCTCTAGATCTCAGCAGGTTATGAGCTAAAGCAGGTTCATTGATAGCTGTGTGGCTGGTAAAAATAAAATTCAAACACAAATAGATGCAAAACAAGGAAATACTCAATTGATCAATCAAGGATAATATATTAACAGCAAATAATCAGAAAATACTTTCAGCTGTATATAGCAGTGACTCTAACCAGCTGCTTTAGACAGAGACCACTAAAGTCAGTGGGAGTAGTTCAGTACTTCTGAATAAGAGGTTGAAGGGAACTGATTTTATTTCAGTCCTGTTTGAACTTATCACACCGAGGCTTCTTAGGGATAAGTCCTGTGAGATGCTTGCTGATGAGCTCCTGGCAGATAACAAACCACAGCAGTTTCATAAACTATTGACAGTACACATCGCGATAGTGGGGTGAAACACTCTGGGGTATGGGCCTACCCTCAGTACTGCCTCTTCTTCCGCTAAGGAATCCAGTGTGCCCTGAGCCATACAGGTCTTTACTCAGGATGGAATGAGCACATCTTAATATGCAGGTACAATAACAGCCTGAAACATCAGATCACGTTGCTCTATCCAATTGTTCCCTATCTTGCTGTTCTCACAGATGATCCCATTGCATTCATGTATGCTCTGGTACAGTAATGCTGTGCAGGCCCTGTGCTACACAGAGGTTGTGCTGGAGCTGTTGAATATGCATTTCATCAATTGCTAACAAAGTATGAGGAAATAACTACAGGTAGGCAATACCAGTTTGCATTTCTCCATCAAGAACCCAGTGCTCCTTGCTCAAGGGAAATTCCTGCTAGATTTTTTTTGTGCTCCAGAAATAATTCTACGGTGTTCAGCCTATGACTTTTGATTATTTCTGAAAGAAGGGATAACAGTGATGTTTACACATTTCCAGTAATTAAAGATGTGGTGTTACATAGCCTTTGATGTCTCTCTACATGTTGTACATTACACCCAGCTGTGAGCTATTGTCCATGCTTATCCATGGAGTTTAAGCAGTTTGAGTTCTCTGATTTGATTCTGCAAATTTGTTGGTTGGTATGGTTGCTACTGTGTGAAACTTCTTCTGTGAGTCTGGTGGCCAACACCGTACTCCTGTGAGTACATTTTTGTTATGTGAGTGTTCTCTGTGTATAAACGACAGTCTAGGATGTTCGGATGACAGTTCTACATATAGCATAACACTTTCCATGTACCAGACCCTGTGTGGTTGCATACTGCAGTAGATGAATTCTCTCTCTGCATTTGTAGTGACGCAAAAGGGCAGTAATATGGCCAACAAAGAATTAGTGTCCTGGTTTATGCTTAGACATTGAAAGCAACTGTATATTTCCTATCATCAATGCCTAGCAATGCACAGGAGCTACAGCAGCACTCGTGTTGCTGCATAGCTGCTCTTATGAAAAGTGCCTAGCCTTTAGCATGGAAGAACTTTCAGCTGATAGGAGGGCCAGTATAGGTGTCTCCTTAGTTATCATGTCTGTGAATTACAGAAAGAAGGGAGAGTGTAGCAGGTACTCACATTTAAGCACATTGTCTTAGAATTTTTGGTTAATGTGACTCTGCCTCAAATTAAGGTGTAAAAACTAGTGAGCTACACTTGAGTGCCCGTAGGTACTCCCTGCTGCCACCTCCACCCTGTTGTCTGTGTCTGTACCAAGCCATTCCCAGCTGGTGTGTACCAATAGCTGTTACTTAGCTCTGTTGAAGAAAGAAAAACCTAACATGAACATGATTGCCCGCACTATCAAAGAAGCAACTCAAAACCTGAATTCTATATGCTCCTGCCTCAACAACCATTGGTGGTGGTGGTAGTGTGCCTAAACATAGAACTGAAATAATCTTCCTGCAAGGAGTCAAGGAATTTTTGGGCAATAGAAATAAAACCTGCATTTTATATAGTAGCGTAGTTATCATTAAAAACAAATTGGATTATGTAGGTGAGTCTCCTTATAATGCTTTCTTTTGCAAGTGATGTCTGCTTTCTACTGCAGATGCAATTGACTGAGTTATTTACACTATGGCTGCAACTTGAAGCTTTACTCAGTTTACAGGATACTGTCATATACTGTGATTTTAACTAGGTATAAATTAGGCTGGCTAGGACTGGGTCATCTTATTTATTTGCATTGGCAGTGAAATCAAGAGCTGAATTGCCTCTGTCTCTTGGTAGCAATAGACTGTTTCGAAGAAATTTTTGAAAGCAAACAGGTAATTTTACAAGGTATTGCTATACAGGTTATGCAAGTCTGCTCTATAAGGTTTTTCAGAAGTAGAGACTTGCAAAAAGCTCTTTCTACTAACCCTACTAGCTGAAAGTCTTCCTTTTGAAGCATATTATCCTTTACTATATGAGACAGTAGTGACCTTGGCTTTCTCTAATTGTTGAAATTAGGACAAAAACATGTTCGTTGAGTCTTATGCTTTATGAAAACTACTTAAGTTAATTTTATTTTTAAATTGAAATTTTACAATAGGCCTGATTTTCATTTCACGTATGCTGGTGTCAAATCAGAGTAACTCATCAGGATTTTTTCAGTTTGCACTTTGGGTGGAGACTAATTTAAATCACATTTTAGTGGAGAGGCCCTTATAAATGCTAGCATAGTCACAACAGCCCTTTGAAAAAAACATTTTTGTCAGTTAAGTCACTGAACAACCACCCCCCCCCCAAATACACACTTTCAAATGCCAAATCCAGGTCATTTTATGAAACCAGAAATGCATATTTTGAAGTTGATTCTTAGAAACCAAATATTTACAGAGCCTAAGTCCACCTACCACAGTTAATGTGCCACTTCCTAAGCCTGTCAACTTCTTTGGCTTCTGGACTGAATACTGGCTTGATGACAGTCAGGGAGGCCAGTTCAGGCCATTAGCCTAACCACGTCAGTACCTATGCTGCCTACATAGCCCAAAGCACTTTTTCCTGCCCTGGATCCAGCCTATGCTCTCCATAGCCATAAAATGCTGCACAAGATCATCTCCTTCCAGGAGATCAACCAATGTCTGCATATCTTTGTCTAAATATTCAAATATCTTGTCTAAATGTCTTTGTCAGAAGTTTTGAAGAGCCAATGTCTCTTCCTTATCTCACCCTCATCATCTTTTTCAAATAACTTCTTGCTTCTTGGAGAAAATGCTTTTGTTCTGCTAATGGGAAACTCATTGTATTCCAATTCCATTTAATTCCATTTTCTTATTCATGGTATTTCAGTAAAAGGAACATGTGGATATGTGTGTCTGAGGGATGTCACTTCATTGTGTCTGTGATAGAAACAAATACCATAGAGCCAGATTCCTCCCTTCCCTAAAGAAAATGCAGTCTTCTCAGGTGTTATACTTCCTTACAAGCAGTCAGGTTGTAAAAATAAAACTTTTAAATAGCATGGAAATTAAGCACCATTGCATCTTCCCCTACTGATGCAATGCAGCAGCATTTAACAAGACAATGTCTGACTTCTATGTTGTATTAAGCTGAAAGGTCATAGTTAGCCGCCTGTATAAAAAACTGTTTAATTCTCTGCGTGCAGCCATTTTAATGTTAAAGTCGAAGTTAAAAGGTGGTTCAGTCATAAGTGAAGTGCTGTTGAAGCTAGCTGCCTTGCCAAATGTTTCATTAAATTACTTCTTTCACTTTACTCTATGTAATAACAGCAGCTTTCATTTCACTTTGCCCACACAGATCACATGTCCTTCACCTTAATGAAAAGCACTTGGAAAACGTAACAGAATATGAATACTTAGTAAAAGCTAGCAAGGGTTGTTACTTCTGATTTCATCCTGTGCCCTCATAGCTCTTTTTTCAAGGATACTGCCTATGGAACGAGAGTTACGAGTACGTTGCCTCAGTCGTTGTAAATCGATGTAAAGGACCGTCTCTTTGATACCTCTCTGAGAGAAGCTTAAACCCAATATTCCATAAACCAAGCAATTTCTTGTTGGCTTGTGACTTCTGCTGCTGAAACAATGAAATCTTTTTGGTTTGCTTTCTTTTTTTAAAAAGCAGTTATCTCTCAGAGACATCTGTTCAGCTAGCTCTCTTACATGAGCATTTTTCTGAAGAGATGGCCTTTTGAAGGACCTTGTCCTTGGATGGTAGGTGAAGGGTAGCAAATGCAAAGCAAGCACTGGCATTTTTTAGCTTTGTTACAGTGCCATCAGATGGAACAGGATGATCTCCACATGCCAAACCAAATTTTTGCTGAATTAAGTGCTCCACTGTAAAAGGTGTAGTGCCTGCCTCTCAGCTTTTGCACCATAAAATTAAGAAAAAATACAAAATCTGTATGGTTGCATGTAAAGAGCTTAACTTTTGTCAACGCAGAAATTTAGCACTTAGAAAATGTGTTTGAAGACTTCAAATAAAACAGTGAAATTAAAAAATTATATTTAATTTTTTAGCTATAAAAAGATTATATATTTGCAATTCTAAATAATGTCTGTCACTGAACTGAAATACTATGTTGAAATATGTGACTTTCTATTATTCTGCTGTATTTTATTAGGAGGACAACATCATATTGATAATTGTGTTCACCTTGTTAAAATATTGTGCAAGTCTTACACTAATTTCCTAATATTCTTCCACTTGAAAATTGGTATTATTGAGTGCTTTAATAAATTTCCACTTGAGAGTATATTAATTAGGGGATATTTCCAAGTGAAAGTTCACAATAAATAAAGGGTTTCAGATTCATAGTAAATGAAATTACTGTAGCCATCTTTTAGGTGTAATTTCAGCTCTATTGTAAGATTAGCAGGTTAGAACAAAAATTGGTTTATACTTACAATACAGTTCAAAAATGCTTGCCTACTCCTAAGCATATATATTGATACTCAGATAGACTGGAAAATGTTTGATCCTTACAGTGAAGGAAGTTATGGGTTTGGAGCTGTGTATCAGACCAAGCGTGGTAATAATGTTAACACATGAAATGTTGTGGTGCAAGAATTTACTTGATAATTGTCTTGAGTTCTGTTATCATTAAGGCAGTCATAGATTCATGGGATAATTCAGGTTGGAAGACACCTCAGTAGACCATTTTGTCCAACCTCCTTCTCAAAGAGCATGACTTAATTATTTTAATTAGCATTCCATGATAATTCAGGGATTGACCCAAATCATGAAGCTAAAGTAGACAGTCAAAGACCTTGTATGTCTTGAGGCTGGGGCAATGAGATTCAATTTGTATAAAAGGTTGCATTTCTGAACTGTGTTATCTAGGCTCTGTTACAGAGAGCAAAAGAACAAAACACCCAGATCTCAAACAGCACAGGTATCTCTGCATGACACAATTAAGAGAGTTCATTAGTGGCATTTTGTGAACCGTGCATTGAAATAAGTATGTTTGGACATGGCCAACAAGCTGTGGCTGGAAGTGGAAGGGCTTTAGATCTGACTGCCGGAATTTCTTTCTCACTGAAACTAATACTCGTGTCTCTGAAATGACTTCATTACTGCAAGTCGATTTCTCTTCGTAGCCATTTGATAAAACTGATTTTAAAATCAGCATAGAAGAACTCATAACTAAATGAGGGGTGAGAGGGCTCTTCCAATATGTGAAAAGTCAAGAAGAATGCTAAATTTTCAGTTAAAAGCTCTGGAAGTTTTGATGAAATATTATAGGCCATGACTTCTTTGCACCACTATCTTGTTTTCAAAGAAGCTCTCAAATCTTTGGTATAGTTTATTCAGTTCATTTTCTGTTAGTATGGTATTCTGCAATGTCAAGACCTAGGTTAAAATGCCTGGGAGTTTGACAATCAGTATTTTTTTCTGCTTTATCTGAATTTGATAGAGAATTTTCCAAGGAAAGAGAAAAAGCCAAGGCCCGAGGGGACTTTCAGAAACTGCGTGAAAAACAGCAGCTCGAAGAAGATCTGAAGGGATATTTAGACTGGATTACACAGGCGGAAGACATTGACCCTGAGAATGATGAAGAGGTTGATGAAGAAGGCAAGCGGAACAGTACGTGTTCTTTACTCTGTACTGCTTTTGTGGGGGGAGAGTTTGACTGCTTTTAATGATGTTACACTAGAGTGAATGCAGCTTATCTGATGTTGCTTTCGGATTTCCAGTTTGCAAAAGTGTTTGTTAGCAGAGCATTATTACGTTCATATCATTCATTCAGAGCATTATTATATTCATACTTAATCATGCAAGAAAATTCCGAATCTTACAACAAAATTCTGCTCTGAGCTGTCCATATACCAATCACTGTCTGCACTGAGTCACTACTGAGACTGTAAAACTCTGCTTTTTTTGTGCTCTGTAAGAAGTTAGTGCATGCAAGCTATGTGCCACTAAATAAAATCATAAATCCTTAGTCAAGAAGAAGATGTGTTTGCCTGTACGTACATGCAATAGAAATAATAATAATATTAAATCTTAAAAAATATGGCCAAAACTACAGTCAAGAAATAACCTTGTGCTAATAGCAAGGATTTTTTTGTTTTGAAGTAGGGAAATGAAAGTCTGAATCTTTCTTTCTGATATTCAAGAAGGCCATATAAAATCTTTTTATTAGATGCATTAACTGAGTGTGAAATAAATGAAATCTTACGGCATTTTTTTTTGACACTGAGGATTATAGTTACCACTATGTATTTATTCAACAACAGTGTATAGTGTATTACAGGAAAGGTAATTTATGCTTTAGTGGCCCTCTAGTGCTTCTGACCCGAGTCCTAATTTAAAGGAAGAAGTTAGTTTCATGATATTACAACAACTGTAAAAGTTTCTTGATTTCTCTGTCAGAAATTTCGAATTGCAGCAGTACTTTAATGTCATCATTTAGTAGAGATTATTTTAGCCTCTTAGCCATGTTTACATAGTAGAGGTTAACATTTTCATGAGACTTTTTGGTGCTGTCCATAAACAAGAATGTGGGTTCAGTATGTGACTTATGATTTAACACTAAACGTAGGATTAAAGTCCAAATGTCAGTATGTATGCTAACGCTAGATAGCACCTCATTGTTCAAGTGATACTCCAGAAGTCATGATACTTCTTTGTTTAGATACTGTTGAGTACGTGTTAGAAAATGCATCTGAAAGTGGTTTGTCAAAGGCAACTTGGAATATTATTTTCTATGTTGAAGTAACACATAATTACTGTTCTTTTCTAGTGCTGCTAATTTATTGTGAAGTGTTCTTTTAAACCATAGCACTTTTCAGAAGTAATAAAATAGTGAAGATTACGTGGTTTGATATTGAGGTATCTGTTTTTACACTTACCTCTGTATTGCATGTAGTTTTTAAACATCTTTCTATTTTTCAGTTTCAGAATTTTATTAGTCCTTTAGCTTGCAATAAAAGCAGGATATGAATCTGTGTTACTGACTGGAAGGAAACAAGAAGATTTTATGAGAAGCTGGAAAACAGCTTGTGGGTTGATGATGATGCCAGCATCAGCCAGAAAGGAATAATTTATGTCTGTATGAAAAAATCTGTAGCACAAATAGAGTTTTTGTTTAGAGCAGAGGAAAAAAAGCCAAGGAGTTCACTATAATTGGTTATTCCTTATTCCTGCTAATGTTTTGTGGAGGGAATACATAAACTGTGCATTTGAGTATGAATATAAAATCCTAAGACCGAGAAGTAAAAGACTGCACATTTTATGAGGTAAATACACTTTGTACAAGACTGCCGTGCAGAATTGTAGGTGATGCCAAATTTACACCGTGTTGGACAGCCGTGCTGTCGGCTGTGGTGCTGGGGGACTTGGTTTGCAAGACTGCAGGTGAAATCCCACGAACTTTCTGCATTCTGTTCAAACAGCATGTTTGTTAAAGAACCATTTGCTCCAGCATTCCTTAAACAGCTTCTAGGTCATATAGGTCTTTCTTTCATACATTGAAAATACTTGTTTGCAATGTTGTTGATTTTTGAGAGGGCTTTTGGCTCTAAACTGTTAACTTAGACATAATTTTAGGGTAGGGTAAGAATCGAAGGGGATTTGCAGAGTGAAAATAGGAGACAAAAAGTAATTAAAATAACTTCAAAACAAATCGCAAGAATGTAGTTTCAGGCATGCATATATATTTTGAGTGGAAATTTTCAGTGAATAGGCAATCTCCTAGCATTCCTTTGGGTTTGTACACAGGTGCTTCAATGTGTGGCTTAGAATTAAATTTTTAATATCAGCTGCAACAGGGTATAAAGGAGGAAGGGTTGCTGAATTGCTCCACCTCCTTTTGTTCAAGGTGTGCTCTGCTGCACATCACCTTGCACAGGGAGGTGTGACGAGAGACAGCACAAGCTCTCTATGTAGTTATTCCTTGGGAGGCTTTTGGGTTAGAAGCACAGTTATGATAATGAGCTATGTTTGTCTTCAGGTGAAATTTAGCTAGTTACCACCAGGTTAATAATACTGGGTAGTAAACTTAGGACATAAATTTAGTCCAAATGTATACTGGTGATGTGCTTCTAGAACTGTCTTTGAAGCATAAGGTAGGGCCCGGGTCCCAAGATAGGCAGGAAAAAAATTTGCAGGCTTCTAGGCAGCTGTTTTGTCCCTACTTTGAATACTTAAACCTCTGTATGATCAAAATTACTGCTGCGTTATGGTGATGGAAGATCACACTCATGCTCTCCAGTGATGTGGAAGAGCTCTGGGTTTAGGATCCCTTTTGGCAGCAAAAGGTACAGATTTCAAAGGCAGTTGAATCAGTGATTAATAGCTTCTTACATAATCCTTGAAAAATGTAGTTTAAGTTCCAGCAACCCCAGCATTTTAAAATTTCTAACCAGAGAAGTAATTTTATATGAACCCCCTGTATCTGTACATCTCTGCTGATAGTGGGCAGATATTCAGTGCTGTTGAATTACAGAATACCTTTTAACTCCCAGAGTTGTAAATAGGCCTTTTGTAAAAGTCTTTATTATGAACCAATATCTAGTTACCCTGAAGTAAGTGAAAAACTTCAATGTACTTCAAAGCATTGCGAATTTAGCACAGAATGCAAAAATCAGTGAGAGGTGAGAGGTCCAGCCCCGGTTAGGTGTGCTGCCGGTAATTTCGGTCTGTTTTACCTAACGTTGTGTTGTATGTATGGACACTTTTTTTTTTGCGTTGCCACTGCTGCCATCTGCTGTGTAAATGCTGGGATTACATGTGCTTAACACGAAGGGGTTACATTGGCTGACTTAATGGAAGAGAAGAAGAAAAGCAGACTTAGGTGCTTTGGCCGTTCTTCCAATAAACATGGTAAAACGTGTTCTGATTTGCAGTTGAACTTTCTTTTGTGCCAATATTGCATTTGATGTGTTGGCTTTTGAAAGCACAGATTGTATGCGTTTTCTATAACAAAGGCATATACATCTTTGGCATGGAGACGCTCATGCATGCAGTTCTGCTGTTTTAAGTGCATGTCTGAACTGGACTGGTGCTGCAGTGCTCTACCTTCCTAAAGTCTAGAATTTAATCTCTTTAGATTTCCACTGAAATGTCTTTGTGACTGTTCTCGTTGCAGCGTAGGTTTTATTCTTCAAAGGTCAGGTAAAGCAGATTAAAAAAATGTATTTTAAGTTCAGGTGTGAAGAAATTAGAGTATTTTACAAGCTTTATAATGGATCGTGGCATCTTAGAACAGTGTGATGATAATATTTACCATTTATTTACAATACTTTTAATGTAGAATCTAAAAAACATAACAGACTTTTACTGTATCTTCTCTTGTTATTGATGGTTTTGTTTGTGTCATTTGTGTTTTATTAAATTTCTTTCTCACCCACAGTGGACATGGACAGGGATTTGAATATGATAGTTGTTTTTGAATCTGCACTCTTTTAGTACTGGCAGATGTATTGAATTGACATAATCACAACGGTAGCAATTAGGAGGTGTAGTTTTAATCCTACCTGCAACAAAGTTATTGGAGCACCTGACTTCCTTGCTGTCCTGAGAATCACTGTTGTGGCTCAGACTGAGGCTGACAGATCTGATCCAGTTACTTTAGAGCATGCAGAATATTAAGTCAGAAATTTCTAGGACCTCGTGAACTCATTTTCTGCAAGTACTGAGTCAGCTTGAAATTATTTGTGTAACTATTACACATATTGTCTAATAATAGCTCACACAGCTTTACAGGCTGGAATATTTTTTCTGAAAAATTGCTAAAAGACTCTGGTTGCAATTTTACTTTGGATATGTGTTTTGACATAGCCTTTAAACTGGCAGGTTCAGGTTCTGGTATCAGTCATGAAACAGCATGGAACTGGCTGCAAACTTGCTGTTTTCTACTGGCTGCAAATGCTGTCTCGCTACCAGTACCTGACCTCGCTGCTCAGAAGCATTCTCAAGCATGTGTGCTCTGACGTAGCTTTGTCTGTGTCTGGCAGGGCACGTGTACCTTTCAAGAGTAGGATTTTTCTGAAGTACAAATTGGTGGCCTAAGTCTATTTCTTTTTGTATTTGTGAGACTGTTATCCTGATCTGAGTAGCTCAAACTTAGACTACCACTGGATTAGAAATCCCGCCCTAAATACCCTACCTCTATTTGTATTAAAAGCACGCAAGTCTGTGGAGTATACAACATTCCCAAGAGTCACAGTGTCGTCCTTCAGGCTGCAAGTGGTTGGTTCAGTGATGCTTCTGTAATGAGGACTGATGATTTCTCTCTCCTTCCACTGCTGCACAACCATCCAAACTTATATTGAGTTTCCATGGGTTGCCTATAAGAAAGATTGTTGATAGTATCAACACTAAATCTGCACTATGCAAACAGATACCTCGCTACAGTACCATGTAGAACATCTTCCAGGCAACTTCTCCTTAAACTGAATTTAGCCTGAGGAGCTTCACAGTCAGAATAGATAGTAGCATTTCTTTCTGATGTGTTTTCTGGGCATGCAGCAGATTACAAAAATCTGAGATGAATTTGCTATGATAATGTTGCCTCTTTGGGAATTTTTTTTGTTCTCTTTTCCTTTTTGACTACCTCAAAGATGGGGTGATTCAAAACATCCATGTACTGATTTGAGAAAGAATTAGGAGAATTCTGGATCTCATGGAATTGGTTGGATGTTACTAGCAGACAGGAGATGACCATTTTGCAGGGTAGATCTAATATTTTGCCACTGTAGTACCTTCTTTAATAATTGTAAGACTCTGTTACTGATTATCTGACTAGTTGTGCAGATCACTCCAGTTCTGCAGCTATTTTTCTTCAGTGCATGTAACCAGAAAGCTACCCAAGGTGCATCAATGAGGAAATAAGATCAGCCTATGAATCAAAAATACATAGCTGAAGTTCAAACAGATTAAAATTTTAATTATACCCTTTCTAGAGGAAAACATTTTCAATAATGATACTTGCCACTACAATTCAATAATTCAGGGTGTAATTGAGCCTTCTTCTGGAGTGTACAGTGACACTGAATTGTCACATCACAGGATTATGGAATTTATTTCTCCAGCTGGCTGGGACATACCAGTGCTGATGGACACTGACTTGCTCTTAGCTCTGATTTAGTAGTTATGCTGTGTCCAGGAGTGGAGTTTGAAATCCCTGCTCCAAAATCTGATAACTGTTTAGAGTAAATTGTAAACATTTTAACATGAGAAAAACAATCTATTTTCTTATCTGCAGAAATAAAATGTAGTAGTTGATTTATTTCACAGAATCACAGAATCTCAGGAGTT
>NW_010188840.1:0-3743 GCF_000695765.1 Mesitornis unicolor
TCAGTACACAAAAACTATGAAGTGCTGAGAATGCAGAGCAATTTTGTCCATGAAGGTAAATATTAACAGCATGAAGCTGAACAACAACTGTCAGTCAAGTCTGTCATCTTTATCTGCATCCTTAAAGAAAATGTTTTTTGTCAGAAAGAAGACTTTGGCTGAGTGGTCGTGATTAAAGCTTTTGACATCTATTCTGATGAATAGCTACCCTGAATTTTCAAGAGACAGCTCTTTTCTCCTGTCAGACATAATTCTTCCAGGAACAACAAATATGCTTTGAGTATATATTGTGGAGGGAGGTCAGCTGTGATGTGAAATAGCAAACTCTGCTAATGCTAGACGTGCCTTCCCTCTGTCATGCCAAAAATAGAGGTTTATCATCTGCAACCTTCAGAAAAGACTCCTAGAAAGAAGCTTTCAGGTTGTTTTCATAAGATGGCCTTCTTCCTTCCCCAGTAAAATCTCCCACCTCATTTAAAGTACCTGCCCAAGTGTAGATTAAGCATCATATAAGAAAGAAGAGCAAAGGCTGCATTAGGTGTTGAAGCATTCAGTGCTTCCTAAGCCAGAAAGCTTTCCACAAGGCAATTGGTGTTGGCAAGGATTGTAGCCTCCACCCCAAAGCTATTCCTTGCACCGTTAAACAAGCTGTTGGACTCCTTGCCAGGCAGCATATAAGGTTTCACTTGGAAAGAGAAAATCAAGATTTTGAAGAAACTTTGTTATTTTTTCCCCATCACTGTTTTTCACATACATCAGACAGGTCTGTGATGATGAGGCAGGTCCAAGGTCAAACTGGGAAATGCATTCACTGGTCAGGGTCAGGACCAGGGTCAGGATAAGGATCAGGTCTGATGGCCATAACCACATTCAGACCCAGCCACTGATGACCGGGCAGGTCCACAGTGACAAAGCAGGTCCCAGGTCAAGCCAGGAGTCAGTCTGCAGCTCCAAGTCCCAATTAGTGGGACTGATGGCCAAGGACAGGCATGACTGTGGCTGATCTGGAGGCCAACGTGACATACGACATAACTCAGGCACGGCCTGAAGCTGCAGGGTGGAGCTGAAATGGAGCTGCTGGGCTGTGGTGCAGGGGGAGGCCTCAGATGAGGCCATTAAGGTTTATGAGTGCCCTTAGGGACCTGACCTTGATACATGGTGCCCCTTGTCCTGCTTGTCACTATAAATAACCGTGCCCAGGCACATACATGTTTGTGCTTATGAGTAGAAAAGCCTGAGTATGCATGAGAGGGCAAAATGCATGTGAGAGTGACTGTTAGTGAAACGGGTCTTGTTTAAAATAAAAAATTGCTGTCACCTTCTCTGCGGTCTTGTATGGAGCCATACTGCCTGCCTTCATTCTCCAAACTGCAAGTAAACAACAGTGCTTGAATCATTCCTCTGTCAGCTGAAAAAGCAAATTTTTCTGTTTCTCTCTCTTGCTTTTTATTACTCAGAAGGATCTCTTGCCACAGTTTTAGGGATAATATTGTTAGAAGACAGGTAGTCTGTGTGAAGTAGTCCTGCACGTTATAAATGAATCACATTTAACAGGGTAGAATTTGTTCCTGTATAGAGTGGAAAATTACACAAACCACTGGCTGTTTCTTAGGCAAGCCCCTCAGGGTAAGAGGACAGCAGAGAAAATGGGAAGGTGGCTCCTGGGCCTTTGCAGGCTCCCAGACCTTGAGCACAGAGGTTCTCTGGGATTTTGCCTTCTACTATTGGACATAGGGCAGGCCACTTTTGACTTTCTGGTTTTCATTTCCTGAGATATGGACCTCTTGGCTAATGAACAGACGAGTAATTAAAAATCATTGGTAACATATAGGCATAATTAACAGTGTTAGTCATGATAGTAGCACAAAAAGTTGTTTTAGAAACAGGATGGCAAGATATGATTTTCCATATAACTTTTTCCATTGAGGATTTATGTCCGTAGTGACTCACAGACCACTGCTGCTGTTCTGCTGCTAGAGATGAGCCTGTAGGCAAAACACAGACCAGGTGCGCAAAGACAGCATGTTCAAACACAACACTTCTACCTGTACCACTGCTTACAAAAAGGTTAAACTCACTCCAGTGCTGCCACAGCAGAAATTTGACACAGGAGTGTTTCTGTTTGTTTGTTTGTTTACTTGTTTCTTTTTCTATTACAGTCAGACAGAAAAGTTTAAAGTGGCAGTTTAGCCCTGTGCTAGACTGGGATCCTGTTTAGTATGTCAAGTTAGTGTGCTGTAATTGTGGGAAAGATGTGCCACCCGTCAAAAGCACATCCTTCAGGGTGGAGCAGCACCTCCTGTGAACAGTTTTTCACCAGCTACTTCTAGAAAAAAAAAATTTATTTCGAAAAGAAAACCTTCTGTATCCTTTCTTATTAATCTTAACAGCAAATCAACCCCTAAAGAAAAGCACTGCATTCAAAGCTGTACCCTGGAGGAGAGATCCCATTGGGGCATATTTAATGGAGTTTTTTCCAGCCCTGTCTGAAATTAGGAACTTAATGCATTTTTAAGGGAAAACAAACATTTCCATGATCACAGGTTTCCCTGATCTCAGGGAGGAGGGAAAACAGTGATACACTCAGCATATGTATGGCAAAAGTGAAGCTAATTAAGACACACTCCCTTTTCCCCTTGGCTTTCTGGACTTCCAAAACCTCATCAGAGACAGCAATTATTTTGGGAGTCTTTCGCTGTTCACCTCATCAGCGTGTTTACTTCCTTCTTATGACACTGCATAAAATGTTTGTAATTTTCTCTTCCTGACGTGGCACAATAACTCTGTTTTTGTTTTTAATTCTCTGTGCTGATGTAGTGCTACAACTGACTCAGCAAATTTGTTTCCAATGATGCAGACTTTCCCCATAGGGAGGGGTTAAGAATTGGTGCACAAAAGATAGCATAATATAAATGTGCAGGTTGATTAAATCCAGTTACTTTGGGAGATCTGTGCCTCTTATAGAGACCATCCTTACACCTCCCAGTGTAAAACAACTCTGCATGTTTGCAGTTTTCCCCATGAAATTCAGACATCTCTTTCAACAGTTCAAGGCTCTGAGCCAAGACCATTGAATACAACTGTGTTATGAGGGCTCAAAGCACACATCAAACAGAGCCTAAACCCAGCATCTCAAATAAAAGGCCCATCAGTCTTTCCATTGCTTTTTGATTTTTCCAAATCTGACAGTTTTTCCCCGTTATGAACTAGCAAATAAAGCATTAACAGACTTATCACAGAACTCTTCCCCCTGATCTATGTTGCAGAGGACAAAATTTATCATAGAATCACAGAATGGTTTGGGTTGGAAGGGACCTTAAAGCTCATCCAGTCCAACCCCTGCCATGGGCAGGGACACCTCCCACCAGCCCAGGCTGCTCCAAGCCCCATCCAACCTGGCCTTGAACACTGCCAGGGAGGGGGCATCTACAGCTTCCCTGGGCAACCTGGGCCAGGGCCTCACCACCCTCACAATGAAGAATTTCTTCCTAATATCTATAGGCCCTATAGGACCCCTTCAGGAACTGGAAGGCCGCAATAATAATATGACACTACCAAGTACATCATCCTTTTCTAGTAAGGCTTTAATTTTTTTTATTTATGTATTCTGTAATATTTATCATAGTGCATGTGCTGCATGCTGCGTCAGGAGCTCACATTTTTCGTTGTATTACACAAAGTACGATTTCCCTCCAACTCCTGCTCAGCCCCTGAACCATCCCGCAGCCTCGGGGAGGCCCAGG
>NW_010188841.1:0-39127 GCF_000695765.1 Mesitornis unicolor
CACCATGTTTCAGTGAGCGCAATTAAATCGCTCCCAGCTTCCTCCCAGCTCTGTCAATGGGAAAACTTTCTAAAGATAAAGAGATATTTAAAGCAGTAAAGATGAAAGCTGTTGAAGAGTTAAACATTTTATATTATTGAATTGTAGTATTGAACACTGCAGAAAATATCATTATATCATTTTACAAATACCTATTATGACTATTTATTAGTTTATTGTCCTCATATCTCAAGGAACATTTAGGAGGACTAGATAAGATTCTCAGAAAAGTAAAAAAAATATCCAAAAGTATGGAAGAAAACCCGTATTGTATAAAGAGCAACTGATAGATGGGGACACTTAAATCCAAAAAATACATGAGGGAAATTATAAAGATTTATAAAAATATGTGTAGCACCAAAAAGGTTAAGTAGGAAATAATAATGTATTTTTTTGTTGTTGAGTTTGTATATTTAAAAAACAAAAGAAGAGACAGAAATACTAACACAGCAATATTGTCATTGTGCCTAAGCTTTTATGTAGAAACATTGACTAATTTTCCACGGGATCTTTGCCTTTCTTAGATTAAAATTCATTCTGGTGTGAATCAAGGCAAAATATTTAAGGTCATTTTGTTTATATAGAACCTACAGAATCTTTTTTCTTCAGTACTTGCATGTAGTAGATATGAGTGTAGTAAATCAGGCAAGAGACAGAACGACAGAGAAAGTTGTCATATTAAAGAATGTATTCATTTTTTCTATCTAGTCAAATTCTGTTCCTCTTCTACAGACTTATTGTTTGATTCTGAGACATCACCATCATTACTTATGACAAGTGGTTTTTAAATGTCTGTTCATCACTTTCTGGGTTCCAGGTTTGAGATATAAAGTTCAGATTTTCTGAGCAGATGAAAACTTCCTTTTACAAGAAACATCAGATAAATTCTACCACTATCTAATGTCATGAAATTTTTTATGAAATGCTAGTGTCTGAGTTGTCTTAGATTAGACACTCAAAATAAGTAGAAAAGTATTGTATTAATCTCTCTATATCTCAGTTCTTTGCTGTAAAATTTGAACTTCACAGATGTATTACGTTTCGGAATTTATGTTTATAAGATTCATTTTTTTGGCCCGACATTTTAATTTGTATTCAGAAATAGTTTTATGGTTTCTAATTAGTAAAATTATGAACTGCATATAAGACAGGAAAAAAAAAAGATAAAATAAAGTAAATATACTAAGCAGTTGTTCAGTAACAGAGTACTGTCTATTTACTAATCTAAATGTGAATAAATCTAACAATGTACATTGCACCAATAAAGACAAAATACAACATCTTTGTCCAAGGGGATCAAATCAGAACTACATAGACAACTTTCATGATGGTATTTTATAAATATCAGTGGTCAGGTTAGTGATATTCTGTTCTATGAGTATTCTTTACTGCAACATGTGCATGTGTGTGTATGCATGTGCAAATAAAATATATATTAAAAATGTATACTTCTTAAAATTTGCCATTCTGACAGATGCACAAAAGGGCAACACTTAATCCATTTTTGCTCAGTGTAGTGTCACAGATTTTGCCATGTGTAAAAAGCAATTTTTATTTTCCAAAACTGCTGTTCAGAAAGTGGAAATGTATTGCAGATTACACAGTGTAGGGAGCAAAGGCTAAAGACAGCAAACAGTAATTTTGATTTGTCTTTTTAACCACATGAAAATGATTCACTGCATTAAAGTTCAAGTTGGATAAGAAGTTAACCTAGGTCTCACTAAAGAAATGTGAAGAAAAAACACAAAATCTGCTGATTTTTTTTGCTGAAATGTCCTCTATTTACTCTCCGCAGTTCTGTTTAAGTAATACTTCACTTAAAATAGTTGCCTTTGCCTCTGGGTGAAGAAGAAGACTTGGAAACAAGGCTCTTTCATTTTTTCACCCTTTATTTTTATGTACAGCTGTATGCTTTTAGACACACCATCAATTCAGACAACAATGTAATTTTGATTCTTGATTTTTGATTTTCCATACATCTATAATTATTGGAATAGAATCATAGAATCACAGAATGTTTGAGGTTGGAGGGGACCTTAAAGATTATCCAGTCCAACCCACCGGCCATGGGCAGGGACACCTCCCACCAGACCAGATTGCCCAAAGCCCTGTCCAACCTGGCCTTGAACGCTTCTAGGGAGGGGGCATCCACAACTTCTCTGGGCAACCTGTTCCAGTGTCTCATCTCCCTCACAGCAAAAAAATTCTTCCTAATATCTAATCTAAATCTACCCTCTTTCAGTTTAAAGTCATTACTCCATTTCCTATCACTACGTACCCTTGTCAAAAGTCCCTCCCCAGCTTTCTTGTAAGACTCCTTCAGGTACTTGAAGGCTGCTGTAAGGTCTCTCTGGAGTCTTCTCTTCTCCAGGCTGAACGACCTCAGTATCTCAGCCTGTCTTCATAGGAGAGGTGTTTCAGCCCTCTGATAATCTTTATGGCCCTCCTCTGGACTCACTCCAACAGCTCCACATCCTTCTTTTGCTGGGGGCTCCAGAATTTTATGCATTACTCCAGGTATGGTCTCACTGGAAGATAGTAGAGGGAGAGAATCACCTCCCTTGGTTGTCCCCCTCTACTCTGCTCTCAAATATCTGAATTGTTTCTTATAACATTGCTCTATTATGAGGTAAGAAAGAGATATAACAATATTCCTTTGATTTCTTATTTTTGTATGGATTACACTAGTGTCTGTGACCTGTCTTAACCTAGGGTCAGTTAGTTATAGTGGGAAAATCCAAGGACTTTTAAGAAGTATAAATATCCTTTAACAATGTATTTTTGAAAATAAAAGTATTTGTATTTGTATTTTAGGACTATTTGACACATAGCTCATCTTTGAATTTCATTCCCTATTAGAATGAATACATGGAAAATAATGTTATGTCCTATATTTTTTACAAGAAGGCATTTGATGCATATGTCCTGAAAGAATCGTACAGCTAGTTGGCCTTTAAACTTTTTTTAATAGTAGTGGAAAGCAAATTGTTAAGAAGCCTTTTGATTTAACCTCACTTCCTTTGTTGGGTTCATTCAAATTAATCCACAGTATTTCATTATTTTGGTAGGCTGTTTAAACAGTTGATTGTCTTCTCTGTTTATATTTATTTAAACCACATCTGGATTACCTACATGTTCAAATTATTTCCTTTCTCTTATCTATTCTAGGGTGATCCCTGAGATGGACAGCAGCCCTATACATCCTGGCTGCTGTTTCTAGGGAATGCAGATACCCAGTCCAGACAGGAGTTGGGGTGCACTCTAGCAATATGGGCAGACACCAGGTCACATCACACAACAAAATATCAAGCTAAATGTAATGAGAAGAAATCACACTGTCTGCCTAGTGGAAATTTTATAATATGTAGGTCTCATTGCTTGGCCTGAGTGCCTAAGAATTGCTCTATATAGCATTTAGCAACATTTGGTCTTGTGCAAGGTTCATGGAACGAAATCAACATTGCAGTAGGGTAAGCTTACTGAACACGTTTCACCTATGCTTACGCCAGAGGAAAACATACTAATTACCCTAAGAGCTGCTGTTACCCAGTTTTGCCATATGAGAAAGAAGTTGCTCTAATTCTACTTCTGACAGAGGCTTATCAGATTTTTGCATTGACAGCAGTAAAGTACTGGTATTGACAGTTCATAAATGCTAATAGCTTTTGCATGGCATTAGAGGCTCAGAGAGAAGCTTGACTGGAATTCAAGATATTAAAGGAGCTGGTACCATCTGACTGTGCTGAAATAGTGTAAAAGAGAGAGAAGAGCACTCATACAACACAGAATGAGATTTCTTCAGATTTGTCCTTGATAAACATTCATAAACATTTGTGTGAGGAGTAAAAGTAATTGGAAGAGAAACATGCATGCCTCATGCTGACAAAAAATATGTTTGTGGCTAATAGATTGGAGAAATTGTTCAAGAATTGTTTATTCTCATGGAAAGATTGTCCTGTACAGTGCTGCCAAGGACAGTTGCAGCTTGAATAAGTATCTATATGATGATATTTACAGTGACTTAACTTCTAAAGTAAAGTTAGACTACACTGTGCATTAAGGAGTGCATGTGTTGTTTTGTGGGTTTTGGTTTTGGCTTTTTGTGTTTTATTTTTCCTTCTTGTTAAATAAAGGAATGAAATGGTGCAATAAAATCTGATTTGAAAGGACACAATTTGTTTCTTCAAAGTGTGGTTTCTTCTTCCAGCTATGGGACCAAAGTTTCTCATAATTGAAAAAAAAAAAGACTGCTTATTTATGTATATATATTTCTACTTAGTTGTGAAAAGAAATAAGCAAAATATAAACTCAAAATATCCATTCTGTTCCTCTCGACAGATATGAGATTATGAAAGTGATGGGTTTGTTAACTTGGGGGACAGAACATAATGTCTGGGATTTTGCCTTTTGTACATGGATTGTCCTGGACAGTAATATGCACTTTCAAAGTCTGTATGCAGTTGCTCGTAGAAGATATGTGGTTTTCTTGTGAAAATATTAGTTATCTGTGCTCTTATTGCTTTACTGAATTACTGTACTCTGATGTGGTAATTCCAAATTATGTATTCCTCAGTGTGGTTCTTGGACAACCTAACTGAAGTGTTCTGGTATATTCAGGGTATATCAGGGAAGCACACTGTGTTAGGAGAACATTCAAACACCACTAATGTTAAAAATTGACTTGTTCCTTTTCTGCAGTTAAGGTTAACACATTCTTATATGAATTACTCAAAAAGCTCAACTAAATATGACTTTTCAGGAGAAAGGCAATACAAATTACTAAGTTTTAGCAGGCATTAAAGTCAATAGTTAACGTGCAATATCCTTCGCATGTATATAAGCAAAGAAAGAAAATTTATACCTACATATATGTATGCTTAGAGTGTAATTTTTTCCAGTGTGATATCTTAAGAATATAGGGATGATGGAGTAAATATAACATGTCAGGAATTATGTCTGAATGTGACATGCTTTTTGGAGACTTTAAATTCAAAGGAAAGGTAAAAATTAAGCATATAGTATCTTTTCTGTTCTTTTTTTCTTCACTACCCATGGAAAAAAACTATTCTACGTTTACCCTGTTTGTTACCAGGAAATTCTGAAAGGTGAGAAGTAAAAAAAAATTAAGTGCTGACTTCTGGAAGGAGTTTATAGTTACAGCTTTAGGTAATGTCTGCATCTTTCTTATCTCAGTAGGACACAACATGAGTAACACCTGCATTGTAAGAAATGTTCCTGCTCCGCCTCTGCCTCCTGCCCTTCCTCCTCCTGGTGCATTTGCATACATATACATGTCATACAAAGACAGGGAGATAGGGAATTATCATAAAATATGGGAGTTGTTGTCTATATGGACAAGGCTGAAATAAACCTGAGGAACTGTCTCCTAGCTCACTAGTTTCAACAATAAATAACTTCCTTCTGGAGGACAACTGAGGTAAATATTATTCTGAAGAGAAGATGTAATAGATAAAGCTACCTTAAATTAAATTATGAAAAACAGGGTGAAAAAGTACACATCTAAGATTGATCATTAAAACAATGACCCTGTTTACTCACCACACTGTTTTGTTTCTAGTTGGTGCTGATTTGCTCTTACGGATGATATCCATTCATGTGTGGGTATTGATACTATAATATATATACACATCTCCATATATAGGTATTTGCTAAGTTCTGGGGAAGGATTTTGGTTATTGTTTTCTTCCTTTGATTCCTTGTAATAGAACTTTATTATTAAGAGGAACATGGAACAATTTTTCACCACTTTTGAGAAGAACACAAGCAGAATACATATATTACATCAGACTAATATAGACTGACAAAATTTCTAAGACATTTATCTATTAGTAAGTTCCTTTACTTTCTAAGAACAGACTTCATGACTGTTTTGTAGGTATTGTTTTATATCTTCTTGACCAACTAACTTCCAGGACTGCTTTTTTCTTTCATGATAGCAGAACTGTGGGAGTTCAGTGCCATTAATTGGAGCACAGTGTGCATGAGGAAGACCTGAAAACATGCTGCAAAAGTAGATTCTATCCAAAAAATGAGCTGATGAGGTGTAGTTAGACAAATAAATACATCTGAACTTTTGTGTCATTTATTAGACCAGCAGTAAGCTGATACAAGGAAAGCAAAACATATTTTCTGAGAGATCCTTTTCCCTGCAATTAAAAGCTAATTTTCATTTAGTTTCTAATGTAAAAATCCCACTGTCTTCTCTCAGGCTCTATTCCCCTAACCATGATCAGACTGCATAAAGTCAGCAATCACCAACACTAAATCAGAGATAGTATTTTGCATTTCTTGTTATAGCAGTGCAGTTAGGTTGCTTAAAAAGCAGCAAGAATCTATACAGTCCTTGCTGCCATAATATTATGAGACTGAAACAGATTTATTTTTAAATGATATATTGAATGTTTATAAGGTAAGGAACAGAGCTACCTTGCTAAGAGGCAATGTAGAAAACCAGCAGGATCTTAAAATAGTTAAGACTCATTATTTTATTGCCTATATGAAAGGCCGCTCAAGTGAGTGATATGCTTTTATTAACAAAATTTAAATATTCTCTTTTAAAATCATCTTTCTAATGCTGGTAAATGAGTCTAAGGGCAAACAGTAAGTGGGCTGTATTGAAGATCAGTGTATATGAATAGTCATTTTTTCTGGTAATTAGACAGAAAATCATGTTGAAGCAAAGACTGCAAATGTTGGGAGTCCACAACCTTAAGCTTTTTCCTTTTATGTATTGTAGGTACTACATGAATAATCACATGTTTATTTTCATAAAACAGCTACCTTTTATTTCAGTGGAGTTACTGAGAAGGAAAGGTACTAAATTATAAAACTAATTATACTACAGGAGAAGATAAAATTTCAGCTCCTCCATTTGTACTGCAAAATGTACATTCAAAAATAGTAACCTGATAATGAAGAACATGAAAGGTTCTGTTCTTAGGCACCTTCACTTGTTTTGAATGCTTTCTGGGAGTGATTAATTCTTCTTAAAGGTCTCCAACTATCAGCCATTATGGTAATATCTCACACACAAATTTTTCTTCTTCTGACCTCTCTTTCTCTTTTAGCCTCTATCTGTCATGTCTTTTTGGTTCATGCTATCAGCTTAAATTTAACTTCTTCAGAACTGATTGAATACTAATTTCTTGTTCACTTTCTTTCCAGCAGCTCTTCTTTCAATAATCTTTTATTTTGGGATCTGTTCTTCTCCTTGTCACTTCCTTTACTCCAAGCTTGTTGTCACTACAATTTTACCTCAGATGAATATCTTGCCAGACTCATCTGACCCAGATAGTTTATTTCATTTTCCTTATTTATGAATCCTATCTTTCCACTGGTCATGCAATCAGACTTCTTGACATTTTTAAGATTTTTGAAAATCTTTATGTTTTTAACATAAAGAATAATCTTCCTGCTATTGCTGATTGCCTAGACTACTTAGTATTTTCTTTAATTATTTGAGTGATGCCAATGATTTGTTAATGAGTTATGGGGAACTACAGAGAGAAAGGAAATAAAGCATATTTAATGTGTATTTTAAATACAACGATAAGTAATGCTCTCAGAATACAGCAAAAGGTACACAAGATTAGCATTAAAAAACATGTTTTCCAATTTTAAACATAGTAAGGCAAAATGCAGGTTGTCAGGTTATGAAATCTCCACCAGTGACAGTATTTTTAAAAAATTTCATAAATATTTGTAGGGAATTGTGGTGAGTTGATCCTGGCTAGATGCCTGGTGCCCATCAAAGCCACTCTATCCCTCCCCCTTCTCTGCTGGGCTGTGGAGAGAAAATATAATGAAAGATTCAAGGGTCAAGATGAGAGGTCATTTCACCAATTACAACAGGCAAAACAGACTTGACTTGGGGAAAAATTAACTTAATCTATTGCAAATCAAATCACAGTAATTTTCCTCTTCCCTTCTACCAACACATAACAAGAAGTAATCTTCTGTTATCTGAAGCTCAAGTAATATTAAGCATACTATATTCCTGTTTCACTCTCCTAAGTCTTCTGCTTGCATGTAATAGCCCTTTCTGGTTTTTTATTTATCTATTCCCTGTTTCTGACTTGAAGAGCTTCATATTGTAAATGTTTTCCAACCTAGTAACAACTCACACTTGCAGCACTAGTGCAATACCAGTTGTTTTTGCTTGAGTTAGAAAAAAGTATGAGACTATGTCCTGGTTAACTCACTTTATTGTGACTAGGCTTGTAAATTTGGCATTCAGTGCTATGCCTGATGTGGATTTGGCACTTTCACTTGATCACAGTTAGCATGCAGTGCTCTGTAGTCAGTTCACAAAGTATTTTTTTTCAAAAGCAGCTAATATATTTTAAATATGTCTTCCCCTTGCTATTTAAGAATATCTTGTTATTTTTTACCATTTTCTATTAACACAGAATAAACATTTGTGTGCAGTCTCACCATAACTACTGGGGCTACCTGAAAGGTGTGTGTTATTTTCTAGAAAGGGGAAAGATACAGGAAAAAGGCAGCATTCCCAGTAGTTAAGCCAGAAGGGAAAAATAAGCATATGAGAATGATCATTCAATGAAATGTTTTGTTGAGAAAAGGGAGAGTGGTGTAGACTTTCTGTAAAAAAAAAAAATAAAAAAAAAATCCCTTTTTCTAGGCAACACCACTGAATGCTAGCAACTGTTGCGTAATGAAGAATGTAATATGGCAGGCAGTAAAACTAAGCTATGGTAGGCTGACTGCAGAGAGAAAATAACAAAATTTTTAAAACTTAGAGTGTTCATGCTTTGTGTGTATCCAACCTAACCAAACCTTTGACTTTATCATCCATCATAACAACTCACATTATTGATAACTGGAGTGATCTAGCTGTGTTTCCCACATAATTTCAAAAATTTTCTTTAAAACGTTGCCTTCTACATGATTTGCAAGTTTAGAGATATTGACTACTCTGAATTTTCTTGGTGAACTGTAAGTACAAATGTACTGTGCTGTGTGACTTTTTTGAGCACTGAAAACTTGCAAGATACCTTGTGTTTTATTTGTGAAGTGACTGTATAATGTGCTCATATTAAGCTTCAGCAAAAACAGATAGTGGCTTTGAGTCAAGATCCTCTGAGAACATTTTATAACCCCATCTGCAGAGTGCACTGGTGTTTTTAGCTAGCTGTAATATTTTGCTGCTTCTTTTATCTTTTATACCATTAAATACCTCAGATGAAATGGGATTAATATTGCGATAGTAAAGTATGTGTAAAAGCAGAACACTGCAATGAAATGTGTATGAATGTGTTTGCAAGATATGAAAGTCTTAAAATAGTCCATGTGACCGGGATTTAAAGTTGTGTTGTCTATATTAAAACCTGCATCCCCAGAGCATCCCCAGCAAGACACTTGCATACACCGAGCTATCTAGAGAAAAAGTAAGTGTTAAGGATAGGCTATGATTTAATTTATATATTATGTACAAAGCTGACTCAAGTTGCACTTAAACAAATTTGTTATACATTTAAGTAGTTTTAAGGATGTTGTTTTTTTTAAAAGAAGACTTCAAAAATCCTGAAGAAGAGAAAGTTAACAGGGGAGCTACAAGGTGACACAAGGAACGTAGTTTGGTGTGCTAACCAAGCATTTAATTACTGAAATTCTGTGAGGTTAAAAATAGATTAGAAATCCTTTAAAAGTTCTGTTGTTTTAACAGCTTTTTAAAAGGATTTTGAAGGTTAAATCAAGAAGTGTTTTTTTTCCTAGAATAATTCCAAATAAAGAGTTTAGTGGCTGCCTGCTATTCCTGTCCTTTTGAGGGTCTGTATGTTATACACAATATAAGAATTCAACAATAATATCTATGAAGATAGGTGGTTACAAAGTTTTAGAATCTTCCAGCAAAACTGAAACCCTAATAAAGGGGATAGATAAAGTTATTTTGAAGTATTATGTTCGTATGGGTAAAATGACTAAGTAAATTGAACAGATTCTCTTCTAAGATCTGTATTTTCTGCCAAGAACCTATGAAAAAAAACCCTGAAAATAGTACAGTTTACTCATGCCAAAAATATATATATTTTAACATTTTCATATTAAATATTACGTGCTTCTTGTACAGTAAACTATGAACTTTATTTATATGAGATGTTTTTCTTCCATGTTAAGAAGATTGAAAAAACAGTTTAAGTATCAGTCCTAGGAAAGCCTGAAACACAAGAAAGACTTGGTTAAATTAACTCCTTTTTGAACATCTTTGTCTATCTCTTGGGAACTACATAAAATTTAGAGATCTGCTGCTTTATGTTAGCTAAATAGGCTGTTAAAATACAATTTTTTTTTTGTATATATAGAACTGATTATCAGTACCTATCTCCCTTCTCTCATATCTTTTCATACTTGAAAACAAAGAAGCACTAAAATCTCTCACACCAAGCAAGTCTAAAGCAAACTTTTAAAAAAGAAATCTACAGCAGTGTCAGGGTAAGGATAGCAAAGGAAATTCAATACTTACATAAACTTTTCCAATATTTTATCTCACTTATTCATGCTATTCAGACATCAGGAGACTCAGGAAAGAAATAATCTTAAACTGTAAAATATGTTACACCCCTAAGGTACTACACATCAGGTTATGATTTTGTAGAAGCTTTGTTTGTCCTTGGTGGGCTTTGCTGAATGGCTTATGAGTTGAGCAGACTCATGTTTGGTAAAGAAGTTGGTATACCACAAGTAGATTTCTTCACTTAGGTTTCCCTGGGTGAGCCAAGTGAATGGATATCATAGTTCTGTGTTCTTCTCAACTGAAGTGAATAGAACTGTTTCCACATGCAATACAAAAGTGAGTCAACATGCTTACCACAAAAACAAATATATGTAATATCCTCTTTATCCTTCTTGTTAAGGTTCTTTTGCTTGTTTTTTGTGTTGTTTGTTTGTTTGTTTTTCCCACTAGGTATCAGTAAGAAGTTCATTGAAGTGGACAGGGCAATAGCATTTTTCTGAAGTTATTTCATATTCTGCAAATATATTAGCTGCAGTGTCTTCATGTTTTCAATATTTTCTGAGTAATCAAGAAAAAAAAAGAAAACAAAAAACTGAAATGAAAACCATCTAGAAAAAAAGGACATGTTTATATGGATAATTTGACTCGCATAAGAAAGCTTAAAGTTGGTTATGCTATAGTGAATGTCCAATAGCTTCTGTGACTTTACTTTGTGGACTTTCTAGAGGTCAAAATCCACCTCATAATTCTGACAGAATTGTTATGTTTCAGAATGATGCTGTTACCAGTGTACAGGAAAAGTACAAAGTAAAATATCCAGTCATCACTGGAATGTGTAATATAAATAAATAATTAAATAAGCATAACAGAGATGAACTAGAAATATGAAACTGTGAAATTATTTTCCCTTTAGAAAGCAGAGTGCGTCCCTTTATTCTCTTCTCTTTTAAGGATGGCAATGTAGGGGAATTTACCACTTCCCCTGGGAGATTATTCCAATGTTGAATTGATCTCATGGTAAAAAAATTTGTTCTGGAGTTCAGTCAGAATCTCTCCAGAAGCAACTTGTGTCCATTACCCCTCGTCTTTTCCATGTGACTCCTTGTGAAATGGAAGTCTCCATCTTCTTGGTAGCCACTCTTTATGTACTGGTACATGGTGATAAGGTCCCCACTAAGCCTTTTCTTCCCAAGGCTGAACAAGTTCAATCTTCTCAGCCTTTCTTCATACGACAGGTCTTTCAGTCCTCTGATCATCTTTGTGGCCCTTCTCTCGACCTCTTCCAACCTGTCCACATCTTTTTTGTATAGTGGGGACCTGCCTTGCCCAAACTGCTAATATCCACAGGATACAGTTAAGCTTTATTCTTTCCCTCCCGAAAACTAGGTATTGACAAATGCCTTTATGTTACCAAAGCACTGAATGTGTATGTAGGTAGCAAAAGCACAAGTAACTAAATACCAACTTAATGATGCAAACACCCAGTCTTGTAAACCGCTTTCTACTTCATTTTACTGTTACAGTTTTTAAAGGGTTTACAAATAATCAACACACAGAAATATCAATTTTTTAAATAGGATTTTATCTTAATGAGAATTATGGGATTAGATCATGTTGCTTTGCACAGAAAAAGGAATTAGCTGCAATTTGTGAAGCAAAATGTTAGTCAAGACCATGTGGTTGTTTTTGGAGGAGGGCTGATGAATATTATAAAACATGCAAAGAAAGCGTCTTAATTTTCACATTGCTTTAATTCCCTCTCTCATGTTCAGCTGCAATTTTCTGTATAGTACATTAGACTGTCTACTACTGTTTATTTTGCATATAGCACAGCTAAAACCAAACAAACTTTTAGTGTAAAAAACCAAAAGCTACTTGATTTGTCTTTACCATTTGTCCATTTTAGATCTAGAAGGTGGTTATACTTTGGTCATACCTCGGGGTAAGACACTTTTCATAAAGCTTATTCCAACCGTTTGTAGTATGGTAATGAATTTTTTTGTTTTGACCAGTAATGCAGCAGACATACATAAAGCTGTTATGGAAATAGCATTAAAAAAAACCCAAAAGAGTAAAGTAAAAAAAACAAGCAGCCCTGCTGTTTTAGTGGAATTTAAAGTTAGAAGTCCATTTCCATTTTCTGGCTTCCAGCTAGGAACATAGTAGAAGAGGCTTTCCAATTTGGATCAAAGGTCCATTCAGCCCACTTTATCCTGTCACTAAAAATGCTCAAAAGCAGACACCAAGGAAAAAGAATGCAGATGAGGACAAATATAGAAATGTTATTCCAAGTATGCTCACAACTTATAACAATTTTGAGTTCAAGGACTTCCTCATCTAGCAGGGATTCTCTGGGTGTTTCTTGTAGCTGCATTCATTTCTGTTTCATAAACTTTTCTGTGCTTCCTTGAATCTATGTGAAATGCACATCTTCTGTCTTATCTTTGTTATTAGTATGTTCCTCTACTTGCAAACTCAGTCAAGATACAAAGCTATTTCCTGCCCTTCATCGCTCTGGTAAATAATCAAATATCAATACATAAAATCTGTGCTGAGTCTACAAGCGTGTTAGAAAATCTGTTAAAAATAATTACATCTTAACCATTTTTGGTCCCAGCCAAAAATTGAAATGCAATCAGAATATTATATTTTAATGCAGCAGAATGAGTAAAATAGTTGCATATGCTGTCATACTCATCCCATGCTCAAAAAAATGTTTTCTACATGCTACTGCACTTCATTTTTTCTGATATTAAGGAAGTAGTTCAAAAAGGACTGAAAAGTACCAACATTCTTATTCACAACCATGTTGAGATTATAAAACACCTGTAACTTAAAATGGAGACATGAAGCTACACTTGACGTCACAAAGTTAAACACAATGTCACGCTGATCTGCTTGGTTAAGCAAAGGTTCTCTTTTTTTGATACATTATTGGCTGTGGTATGTTAGGTATACTGAATACTAGCATATTTGAAAAGCATGAAGCAAGCACATTGTGTGTGCACTTAGTGAAATAGTAGTTACGCCATTATCTCAGTCTCCTGCTGCACTGCTACACTAACTTTTCTCATAGAGAATTTTAGTAAGAGTGCATCTGCAAGTCTGGCAACACTAGCATTGGTATTCTGTCAGGGCCTTCTGTCTTAACATCAGTGAGAATTTCAAACACAAATATAAAGGTAAGTCTCTGTCCTGGAATCATAGAATTGTTTAGGTTGGAAAAGACCCATAATATCATCACTCCAACTGTTAACATGACACTACCAAGTCCACCATTAAACCATGTCCCTAAGCACCACATCTACAGATATTTAAATACCTCCAGGACTGTGACTCCGCCATTTCCCTGCGCAGCCTGTTTCAATGCTTGACAACAATTTCAGTGAAAATGTTTTTCCTAATAACTAATTTAAACCTCCCCTGATGCAACTGGAGGTCATTTCCTCTTGTCCTATCACCTGTTACTTGGGATAAGAGACCAACAACCACCTCTCTATAGCCTCCTTTCAGGTAGTTGTAGAGAGCAATAAGATCTCCCCTCAGCCTCCTCTTCTGTTGTGGTTTAAGCCCAGTGGGCAACTAAGCACTGCAAGTCCCGCAAAAGGAGACTAGACAAAATAAGGACTTTTTCTCACCACTTACGATCACAGGCAAAAGACAGACTCATCCTGGGTGAGAAAAAATCCCAAACAATTTAATTTTGTTACCAGTCACATCAGAGTAAAACAGTGAGAGATACAACTAGATCTTAAAAGTCAAACACCTTCCCCACCCCTCCCTTTTTTGTTCCCAGTTTCTTTATCTCCCCCCTCACAGTGGGATGGGAATGGGGGTTGCAGTCAGTTCATCCAATGTGGTCTCTGCTGCTCTTTCCTCTCTGGGGGTAGGAAGGACTCCTCTCACTCTCCATCTACTTCTACATGACACCCTTATCACAGGAGAAAAGTCCTTCACAAAAGTCCAATGTGGGTCAGCCCACAGCTGCAGTTTACTCATGCACAATCTGCTTTTGCATACACTGCCCATGGAGTCACAACCTCTTCAGGAGCAGCTACCTTGTCATGTGGATCTTTGCTCCACAAACGAACCTCCACAGGTTACAGGTGGGTCAACCTGTGCTCTCACCACAGGTTGCAGGGGGAATCACAGTTCCACACAATTTCTCCTCCCTCCTTTCCTTTCTTCCTTCATCAACCTTGGTGTTCGCACAGTTGTTCTCCTCATGTTCCACTCCTTTTATCTGCTACAGATCTCTTTCCTGATGGTACTTGAAGAGTTTCCATCTCTTTCTCTCTGGCTGGAGCTGCAGTGGGGCTTGAGCCTAAGTTGGGGCCAGGCTGGGGCCTGGGCTGCACTGCCTGTTCCCAGGGCCACACTAGTTGAGGCCAAGGCAAGAGAGGGCGGGGCATGGGCTGCATCCCTCTTAAATATATTAATTCACAAAGGCGCTGATTGGCTTGGCCCTGCTTAGAGGTGGGTCCAACGTTGGAGCTGGGAGAGCTCTTAGTAGCTTCTTACAGGCTTATCTCTCTAGCCCTCCCTCGCTACCAAAAAGCCCCAAAAACTCTCACAGAAAACACAATGCATCAGGCTAAGCAACCTGAGGTCCCTCAGCTACTCCTCATAAGACTTGTGCTCTAGATCCTTCATCAGCTTCACTGCTTTTCTTTGGACATACTCCAGCACTTCAATGTCTTTTGTTTAGTGAGAGGCCTAAAGCTGAACACAATATTTGAGGTGTGGCCTCACCAATAATTAATAACATCCTTAGTTCTGTTTGTCACACTATTTCTGATACAAGCCAATATGCTGTTGGCCTTCTTGGCTACCTGTGCACACTGCTGGCACCCTTTCAGGTCCTTTTCAGCCTGGCAGCTTTCCAGGCACTCTTCCCCAAGCCTGTAGCATTGAATGTGACCCAGCACTTAGCCCTGTTGAACCTCATGCAATTGGCCTCAGCCCATCAATCCAGCCTATCCAGATCTGTAGAGCCTTCCTACTCTCAAGCAGATCAACACTTTCACCCAGCTTAATGTCATCTGCAAATTTACTGATGGTGCACTCAGTCCCCTTGTCCATATCATTGATAAAGATATTAAACAGGTATTTTCTCAAGCACTTGCTTCTTTCCTGTGGCAAAATATATAAAGAGTTTCCTGCTTTCTGGATTGCTGATCAAACTGTAATGTGTGCTTAAGGCACATATTCCAATAAACACAAGCAGCTCTGGCTACACAATTTAAAGCTCTTCAAAGTACATGAATGCTACATACCGATGTGCAGGAAATGGGTCAGACCATGGAGCTGGCTGACTGACCTGATGGAGCTCAAAGGCAAAAGAAAAGTGTAAGGTAGGTGGTAGCAGAAATAAGCCATCTGAGAGGAATACAGATGCATTTCCCAGACATGCAAGGATGGAATTGGGATGTTCAGAGTCTAACTGAAGTTTAACTAGTGTGGAAGAGGAATCACGACAAAAATAACTTCTATTTACACTCCAGCAGCGAAAGAAAGACTAATAAAAATGTGAGCACTTCACTGAATGGAGAGGATAAGCAAGTGATAAGGGACATGGAAAAGGCCATGGTGCTAAATGCACCATTTCTCCACTCTTGGTTGACACAGTTTTTCTCTAGGCCTCACACATGTTTAAGCCTTGTTATTGAGAAAAAGTTACTACTTGAAAGTAGTGAAGGAATGAGTTATGGACTACCTAATGAACTGCAAATATAATGTCCATGAAACTAGATACACTGTACCCAGAGGTGCTGAAGAAACTGATTGGTGTTATTATGAAAACATTCTATACCAGTTGTGGAAATTGGGGGAAAATTCATTGACTTCAAGTTCCATTGACTGAGAAAGACAAATATTTATATCTATATTCAAAAAAGGAAGGAAAGAGTACAAGGGAACTCATGTACATTCAGCCCTACCCCAGTCCTTTGCAAGATTATTAAGCACTTGTGGAAGTTATTTCTATGCATTTTATGGACAAGAATGCGATTAGAAAGAGCTGGTATGGATATTCGTCAATGCCATGTTTACCAAGGTAGTTGTGCTTAACTGTCTTGATTATTATTTAAGACAAAATGACTGGTTGTAAAAAGAAGATAACAATGGATGTTTACCTAAATTTTAGAAGGGTTTTGGGCTTGATTTCCTACATCAGACTTCTAGTTAAACTGGGCAGATATGCACTGGTTGGATGGATGAACTGGCTGGACTACCAGACCTAAAAGGTAGTATCCAACACTTTGAAATCTAGCAGGAGGCTAGTTATGAGAGGCACTCCTCTAGACTTAATACTTATATTGTTTACTATATTCAGTAATGTATGCAACAGGGTAGAATACACTTTCCTCCAATTCATTAATTGTTTTCAAACTTGAGGATACAGTTAAATGCTGGAGACCAGGGTTGCAATTAATAAGTATCTCAATATACTAGAGGAATGGGCTGCCAGGAACTTCACAAAACTCAGCAAGCACAAATGCAAAGTCCCCTACGTAGTCTCTTAAAACCTCATGCAGTAGGACAGGCTGGGGACCAACAATTTAAGGACCAACTTTACAGAAAAGGATAGAGATGTCCTGGTGGACAATGAACTGAAGATAAGTCATCAGTATAGATTTGAAGCAATGAAAACTAATCACATATTTTGTGTATTAGTGAAAACATAATCAGGTCAATGGAAGTGATTATTCCTTTCTACTAAGCACCTGTGAAACTGCATTGAGAATTATGTCACTGGTTTAGGGTCTCTCAGTACAACAGAGATACTGACAAACTGCAACAAGATCAAAGGAGGGATACTAAATTTTTGAAGCCTGTAGAACCTGGCATATGAGACAGGGCTGGGAAGCTTGGATTATTTTTCTGTCTAGATGAGTCAGATTATTGAAAAGCTGAGGTTGGACTTTTCTAAGATGTACACAACAGTATAAGAAGCAGTTATCACAAATTGCACAAAGGGAAATCACAACACAATATATAGGCAAAAAAATTCAAAATAAGAGTGGTTAAACACTGGAACACATTTCCCACACAAACAGTGGAATTTCTATTAAAATGTTCAAAATTCAACTGAATGAAAGATCCTGAGCAATCTAAATTAGTACTATCTTTAGCAGAATTTGGACTAAATAACCTTGTAAAAAAGTAGCATTGTCCTTATAAAACACTTCTATGACATGCAATTACAGAACAACAGAGGACACTATTTCTTGTTATCTAATCACAAATCACCACAAATTTTAAAAGATACATCAAATATCCTTGCTATCAATCTTGTAAATGCATGTGCTAGTTCAGTCAACATTGTGGTCCCAGAATTTGAACACAAAGATCTCATTCGTAACAGTTCCAGTAATTTGTATTTACATACCTAAATTTCTTCAGACTGGTTCACTTTCTCGTTCTTTTAATATCCTATTTTAGAAATAAACCCACACCAAAACATACCATAACTGTCAATATCATAAATGTTCTTCTTTATTAGCAGAGTAGTAACTTATATATAATTTCCATTTGTTTTGACATGATAATATCAAGTCTTACTGACATAATCTCATTTTCATACCTTTGACATCTTCACATGCTGATTAACAGAAGATTTGACATTGTAAAGAAGTCTGTGGTAGAATTGCATTGACGTCTTCTAGGAAAACTCATGTTGGCAGTTAAAAGCAAAGAAGCAAGTAGCAAGGAATCTTTGACACAGAAATATTACTTGTACCCTTTACCATACTTGAAATACATCCACATTTGTTCTCCTTACTATACTGGATTGATGTGGTGTAAGTTTAAGGATCAGCAAAAATAGCCAAAACTTTTTTTTTTTTGCCATGACAGTGTTATACGTGAATAGAAAAGAATATGCATCTCAACAATCAGTGTCCCCATATGATTTGAATAGAAGGAGTACTGTCCCATGACAGTGGGTCTCAGAAAGTACCCCAGACTTTTCTCAGAGATCTATTGCTTTATTCATAGTTTTGCTCCTCACTCAGTATGTGGATTTAGATCAGTCATTTCAGTCGTGTTCAGTTTATTCATCTGTAAATTGGTTATCCTAACACTTGAGTGCTTCAGAGAAGTGTAGTGAGAATTATTGAATAAATGTTTACATTGTATTTTCAGAGCATCATATCAGAGTAAAATTATTAATATTAAATTGTTTTATTTAAAGAAATCACATAAAGCCATTTAAGAGCTAGCTACTAAAAAAGCCTAGTTTTCTTCAAATTCTTTTTCAGTGTACTTGTTTACAAAACATTATTGCTAAAGTTGATAAACTGATAAGCAGTTATTCATGACAGAATGCTGAACAAAGATTATATGCCAAAAATCGTATTGTATAATACATTTTTTCATTTTGAAAATGTGAAAGACAATACTATAAGACACTAGTTCTGGTACTTGATAGGGATATCAGTTTTAAATCCTTGACTACAGCTGTCATCAGCTACGAGATTACAGTTTCCTGAGAATTACTTCCCTCCTCCCAAGTTAGAAAAGGCACCCCTACTTGTGCTTAGGACATTGACTACAATTACATCCACTGATTTCAGTGGAGTTGGGTAATTTTAAAGACTGCCAGTCCTGGAGGCTTATTTACAGGACCATTATCTAGTTCTGATTTTTCTTTTATGTGTACCTCAATCAAAGATCAAAGCTCTATTGTGCTGGGCACTGTAAAGACAAGTAATCAAAAAGCAAGCTTCTGCTTTAAATAGTTCCCAATATAGATACAAGAAAAAATGTACCAGGGAGATGAAACAGCAAATAAAATAAAGAGAGTAAGGTAATAATGAACAGATAACTTAGCTCGCAGTTTTCTGAACTGATTTCTGCACAGTCACATACGACCAAGAAGGGTGTCAGATATTTTCACCTGGAATATTTTGAGCATTTAAGATGTTTTCTGGGAGTAGTAGAGGAATCCAGATATGAATATTGATTGAGAAAGAAATTACATATGGTTGTCCTCCTTTCATTAATGAGTTCTCTAATCAGTGGAATATTTTATTAGATGCTATTTAAATATCCCTCTTGCCTAATATTTTGTTGTTTGTGGTATTTTTCTCCTCTTTTAAGAAGGAAATTTATTTATTTATTTATTTATTTATTTATTTTTAGAAGGTGCTCAAAAACACCTTTTAGGAGAGTATTTAATGTCTGCAAACTCACATTTCCAAATACACCTTACTCTAATCCTACAGTTACTGGGACAAATAATATACTTTCAAAGTACAACATTCCAGTGAGGTCATTCTTCAGAGTTGAGGTCCTTTTGCCAGATGTAAGATATTCATCTGCATGAAATATAAGTGAGTCATAGATATTTAATTTAGACTCCTTCCTTTCATTGCCAAATTCATAAAAATCAAGTGCGTAGTCTTAATATTTTGAATCTGGAAGCTTTATGATTTTCTAATTAAAAATGGGAGTATAAGATGAATCTTTAAATATTTTTTTTTTTAGTTCTTAGTCTTAAGGTACTCCAAAATTATTCCAACTTCCATTTTGAAGCCATTGAAATGCCTTAGAAAGTATTACCCTACACTGCTAGTAGAACTAATATAATCTGTTGTCTGATTTATTCTAAAGGTTTGATGTTTCTGAATCTGAAGAATTTAGAATTACACCAAGAAAAATTCTTCTAGAATTACCTCAGAAATTCAACTATCCTCTTGAAAAACATATTCTGCCATATTCTGCTTCTCTCTGCTTCTTTAGCACCTGTGTTACTTATGTAACTGATAACCATGTAGGATTGATAGATGGATGCGTTTCAGGAAAATAAGAACTAAATGAACTGCTACAAAAGGAGGAGCATGATTGCCCCTGTCATTTAAAGAAAAGCTGATTTAGGATGGATTTCTGCTTGCTAAGACTACATGGATCAGTAAAGAGGGGATTCACACAGAATATGCCATACCACATTCCACTTAAAGGAGTTTCAATTTGTAACAATCACAATCTCAAAGAAAGTCTTAAAAATCAGGCTCCTGACTGTAATGTACTTACAAAAAAAAAAAGAGCAAAAGAAGTTAATAACTTTTTTCCTAGAGTTTCTAACCATACATAAAACAACTTCAGTTGTTGCATTAGTCCATCAGAAAAGGAGAGTCCTTGGGTTCTAGAAGTCCATAAAGTGATACAAGCAAATCCATTTCACTCTGAATGGTCATGCGTGTCATCAACGATAAGATTAGTGAAAATTCCCAAGGTTTTTAGTCTAGTTTCATCTACAATTTTTAGCTGAGATATTGTCAGTTGAACCCTTACTTTAATTTTAAATTAATTTTTTACATGTTTTAAAACTTATGCATAGAAATGCATACATTTACTGTAGTGATATATATGTAAGCCTGCCTTTTAGAAGTCTGCTTTTTATACAAAAATATGTGGTAGGTTTATATTATAAGCTTATATAAATTGTATAAATCATATATAAATATGATTCTTTATACAGCTATATATCCGATATATGAACAATATTTAGGAAAAATTAACAGTTATGTACACAAAAATGTCTTAAGTTTGCATTTTGAATAATACAAATATGTTTTATTCAGTATTTGAAATACAGAAAGTACAGCAAAAATCCACAGCACAGATTATCCTGGATTAAAAACTTCAGATATAATTGATGTAAATTAAAGTTCAGCCAAGGCAATTAAAAATACAAGCATATAATTTCATTGCAGAATTCATGGTTGATGGAAATCATCAAAGTACAAAAAAGAATCCTAGCTCAAGAAAAACTATATATTTTTATAAAAAGTAGTAATATCTACTGCTGTTACAATATAATTTTGGAAATATTTGTCATACTTTAAAGCTTGAATCAATATAAACCGGAATGAAACTCAGTATGAGATTCAAATTTTATTGATGAATCTAAATTACATCTAAACTAGCAAAAGAGAAGTTAAGCTTACTCTTCTTACTTCAGACAGAAGATACTGGATCCTTCTTTCTTTTCCCTGTAGGCCCTAAAATTCTCTGTGAAGTTGTTAACCTTGAACTTATTGCATTTATGATCTTTGTATAGGGAGATTTAAAAGAGATTCAGAGGAGTGACTTGAATTGTGCAGCCTCATAAAACTGTTTTTACTGAACAAGCAGAAATAGGCACACATTCCAGAATAAGTGCTGTCTAAACCAGTGAGTCATGTAAAATAGTAGTCTCCTGTGCAATTATCTATGTGGTTCCAACAGCACTTATAATCACATTTGTACTAACACAACAAAATGAGACAGCTACCTAGTTTTCAAGCCTGAATCAGCTCATATCCAACACCTGGGGAGGAAAGGGGTGTCTACAATGTACTTTTGCTGGTCGTTGCCATGCAGAACATAGCAAGATGCATTCATGTATCCTACAGAACAAAACTCCAGGTCTCAAAGTGTTACACTCTTCATTGGGCATCATTACTTCCAATAATAGCAAAATTTTATGCTTCCATATTTGCTTAATTTTTTTAAGGTTTGGTCTTCTAAAGTCTTTTGGAAATGAAAATAATGAAGTACTACCATAAAAGCCTGATCTGTTAAAATTCTACCCTTAAAACACATGGTCTCACAACTACTGATGAGATCTGCATTCCACAGCCATATTTCCAGATCCAAATATTTTAACTGAACAAAGGTAAGTGTCCCTATGGATATGTCCTCAATTACATCAACAAAAGAAAAATAGCAGGGATTCTGCACAAAAAAGTACTATGTAAGCACTTCAAAAACATTTATACAGAAAAACAGCTTGCAATGTCCAAAACCAGAGAAAACTATCCATGAGCTACATTCACATAGCATTATTTGGTTCTTTTGCAGTATTGCATCACAAACTACTTAACAGATCTAAAGTATGCTGCAGAGATAGATGTTATTCATCTAGATTGCTCCCAATTCAGTTCATACAGGTCATTTTAGTTGCAGATTTTTAAAAAATATATTTTGCAAGTATATTCCTCATTTACGTAGGAATAATTAACTAGACATATATGTGTCCTTGATTCTAATGCCTATTCTGCTTAAATAAAACCTAGCTGGAAATCTGTGTCTTTTTGCTGGCTTTATATTAATTGCCGTGCTCAATGTCTGACTCCTTATGCATAGCACTAAGATCTTTATTGTATGTTCTTTTAAGCATCTTGTCTATAACATCACAGAGTCTAAAACATAAAGGAAATATTTAGCTTTAAAATAAAAACCGTAAGAAGTGTTCCTGACATAGATTTTGGGAAAATGGTTGTAGATTTTTCAAATGAAGATGAAAGAATAAAACCATCCAATTCTTTTATTTTTAAAAATACATATCACATTGGAATAGACAATAGAAAATTTATCATAGCTGAAAATAAAAACAACTATTTAAGGACGTAAATCTGAAGTGAGAGATCAAATTCATATTAGTGAAGAAGGAACGAAACTTTTATTCATGGTTCATCGGATTCAGGGCTGTCATTTATTTCACAGTTATAATCATATTGCCTCTACGCTACTTCATTTTTTTAACTGTTCAAAGACTGCAACTGCTGCTGTATCAGTCCAGTAGTCAGTATTTTCCTCCACTCTTATCTGTCTCCTCCAAGAGAGAAATAATATACCAGTTTAGACGTAGGAATAAGAGCTTCTTTTTAAAACAAACAAACAAACACCCAACATATTTAGGTCCATGTATAATTTTTAGTTACAGATAATTATTCATTTTGATTAGTGATGCTTCTTGCTGGCAAAATAAATAATATTTCTTGGAGTAAGGGCTGCATGAAGATTACTGTATTTTACATTTTACCCTACTTATTGTGTACAGATAAATAATTAAATTATTTAGACAAATAGGGAAGTGCATATACAGTCATGAATAGTGACCAAACTTATGCTCAAAAATATACAGTATAAGAGTGCCATCTTCTGGAAATAATATTCCCTACAGTTCTCATTTCAATTTAATCCTTGGCTCACAAGAAATATTAGTTAAAGATTAATGATGTTTACTTGCCTGTTTGCCCTGTATTTCCCTTTTCATTTGTCTATGCTAGTTTTAAAGTTAGTAGTCCCTGTACAAACTCTTTTCTATACAAGGACCTAGAGAGTGTGAATTTAATAATCAGCCAGAGTTTGTACTTTCAGGTTTATAAGGAGTTGTACAATCCCTAAGGGTTAAAACAATCTGAACAATAACTTTCTCTCAACAGAAAAAAACAAACTTTGTCTGATTTTAAAAAGTTTTAATCCTTTCTCTTGATAAGCTTTGACAAAATATGAAATAAAATGAGACTGTTACTTTTCATCATTGTCTGAAACTTTAATCTGAAATCCTTTGCTCTTTTCAGCCTGTTCTGCATAAGAAGGAACTGATTGATTATTAGAATATGAAACTATATGTTCTTCTGAGGCAGACATGCACCCACACTCCAAACAAAAAGTTGCTAAAACCTTAGAAATATATTTTTTAAAATAATTTGGACTAACAATTCAATCTTCCAAATGCACATGCAATTTCTATTAACTCTGATAAAATTATTTTGGTCAAAGTACCTCTATTTCTAATGAAAATGATGGAATACTGTTAATTTTAATTCCACATATAACAAAGAAACCCCTATGCTCTGTAAGTATAGACAAATGAGGGACCCAGCAATAGCATAATTAACCTTGCCTTACAGAAACAGACCTTGTATCCATAAATTGAATCCTTAAAACACACATTAAGTCTTTACATTGTCTGGGAGTGAGGCCTTGGGAAAGTGATGTGTAAAACACTGTCCTCCTCTCTTGCCTTGGAACCCAATAAAATCAAATCTCATCTACTGTGCTTCAGATGGGATTTTTCTGTCTGTATTTATGTTATATATATTTTTTCCATCCCTAGCCTTCATTTTTCATGTCATTTTTCATATTATTGCTACCAAAACCAATAATAATTTGTCCTGTATCTCACTCATTCTTTGTGCACTTAAAAGCCTCCAAAATGAAATTCTCATTCTTCTCTGCTCTTACCTTCCCAGATTAAATATACCTATTTGTCATCCTTCTAAGCTCTCCACTTTCTGTTGTCAACAACCAGCCTACCCTTTTAGACCTTCTGTCCCAGAGGGATTTTCTCTTTGACCAGACCCTATTTTCTGTTCAGCTAATCAACAGCATGCTCCCCATCTTCCTTCGAGGAGCTTTAAAATATGTTCTTGTCACTTTTGTAGGTATTTCTTCCTTCTCAGCTTAGAATCAAGATGAAAAAAACCCAAGCCTAAAACTTTCTTACAATGTTTTGATTGAATTAAGTGTATATAGTACTTGTTAAAGTTTATCATATTGTCAGTATGTTTATTGAAACAGTTCTTCACTTCTTCACAAATGTTAAGCCCTCTAATTTGTTTGAGTTGGTAATAACAGAATTTTAGTGTTGCTTCGGTTACTATTCTTCAATTCCATCTTGCGTTGTCTCCTGCGAAAAATTAATATCAATTTGGGAAATTTCAATTCTTACTACTATGATGATGTATACAAAGAGTTTGAAATCACACTGTTATAAGCATTGTCAAAACAGAAGTCTAGAAAACTGGCATTCTTAAATACAGATGTCTTCTCTGTCTTGTCACTGTCCCTCTGTGGATGACGGATGCAAATTAAAAGACCCATGCAGAGAATTTGGAGAGGATCCAAGAATGGTAAGCAAGTCAAAACTCAAGATATGGATATAAACACATTATAGTGCTCTAAACTGTTCTGTAGATATGTAAAACTTCTTGCTTGCTCTAGCACTTTCAGTACCATATTTCAAAACAAAAAATAAGATGAAGTAACTTACATAGATATATTTTGAAATACTAAAGAGTGTAATGGAAACTTATAACAGACTAAAAGACCAGTTCTTTGCCCAAAACTTCCTAAAGTCTAATGTTAAGTAGGAGAAATTGAATGAAATATAATACTATAAGATAATATTATGAGGCACATTGAAAGATACAAGTTGATACTAGCAATAAGTACATATTTACTATGTTTTGGTATTCAAAGGCCAAAGTTTTTAAGCTGCTCTCTGCAACTACATAGACTATGGACAAACTGAAAGAAACGAGCTGAACAGTGCTGGAAAACAGAACTGTAAGACACTTATTGAGACGGTATTCCTTTATTGTAAGAAAACATGTATCACAGTTTAAAACTAAAATGACAGTGCAGAGACTAAATGGACTTAGATACCAAAACACTTTAATGGCAGATGCACAAGAGGTATACAGGTGAAGTGCACCATCCTGAAGCCAGGATATGGGGTTTGCTGGATGTCACCTCAGTGCCCTTTTCTGCAATCTCACCACTACTGCCTTGGGAATCACTCTTCCTTGTAGAGAGGTTTAACCTTTTTGGTTGTTTTTAATTTTATTTTATCTTTCTATTTCTTCTCTTAAAGCCCATACCAGAGTCTTGGTTGGCTTTATATGTCTTATTTATAAACTTTGCCAATTTTATGTTTTTTTTTATTCACAGTCATTTTCTGATAACTTAAACAGCCAGCATGTGTTCTGTTTCCAACTAAGATCTTTCTTAGAGTTTATTGAGCAACTGAATTTCATAAAGCCCTTAGAACATAATCTTGAAGTCCATATTGTACCCTACTGTATAATTTCTCAAATTTTAAGATAATTACTATTTTCTGTATGATATCAGAATCCTTTTCTATCTCAAATACTATGATTTCAAACTCTATGTTTTCTGAAAATATAAAGATAACGATGCTGTCTGTTTAGCACCTTACCTAAAATATTAAGTATAACCATAGTGCTCATACATGCAGAGTTCCACTAGTAGTTTTCCAGTATAGTAATTATTCATGTTTTTGCCTTTTGTCTTTTTCTAAAATATTTTTTTCCTCCACTTATTTATTGTGTGACACTCCTCAGGCACTTTTTTTGAAGTCCAGGGAGATTTTTCTAGACAAGTAAATCAGCTGACAATGAAAAAAGTCAGATAATCTGACACAGTCTATTTTTAATAAAAATCAATGTTGCAACAGTTAGTGCTACAGCATTAAATAACCAGTATCATGAACTTTGTGTTAAATTTGTGAGTGTTAATAACATCTTCAACTGAAAGTAATCACCAGCTTTGCCAGCGATTTCTCTGAAAGCTGCTAGACTACTGTTAAAAGATTTTGAAAATCCTCTCTTTAATATATGAATTTTAATTGGCTCTAAATTTTCATAGGTACAAGATTATTAAAAAAAAGCCAAAACAAACAGCATGACATTTTAAAGCGATTTCCAATTATAGAATTCTGTCAAAGTATCACCTCTAAACACTCACTGTAACACAAGGATGAGAAACAAATTTGGTAAGACAACACTGTATATTTAAAAGGCAAGCTACAAAATGTTAATGGACAAGCAAGACCCTTCGGCTACAACTAACCTACTGTTCACATGTCAGGTTACTTTTTTTTTTTTAAACTTGGGTTTTATAGTTTGACACTGACTTACCTGGATGTCTAAATAAATTAGACCAAAGAAAGGAAATACCCCTAAGTAATAGTAGGTCTGCTGTCTTTTTTTTTTAAATATGGCTAATTAGGTAGTTACCATCCAAAAACATTTTTTTCCTCTTTATCATCCTACAGGTAAAAATAGACAGTGTTGACATTAAGATCAATATTGAATCTTTAAACAGACACAGAATTAAATAACTATAAGGATTATAAGTTTGTCACAGCAAGTGCTCTCGATTTCATTACCTTGCAATTTTTTTTTTCTACAATTTTTTTTTCATAATTTTTTTTTCATAATTTTTTTTTCTAAGTAAAAACACCACCTTTTTCTATCTAACAAATGACTAAGGAAAAAATCTTACCATACATATATATTGTCACAGGAGTAGTTTAAATGAGTAGCTATAAGCATTTTAAAAATCTGGCACTCAGTTTGTGCTTCAAGGGTGAGAACAGGAGAGAAATCTAAATTCACTCATGCTGACATATTTTCACTTATATCTGACACTAAGTCATCTTCAGTTCTGGTACGTCTTCGAAACCAAGACTTAATAAAGAAAATTGTTATACAAAAAGTTTTACAAAATAATGCTTTTCTGGTCCATAGCTCAAGAATACAGCCAGGAAAATGCATGTAGCTCTCCTTTGTCAGAACTACAAAACCAGTAATATTCTAAACATAAAATTAGTCATTCTGGGATAAGTATGTTCTAAAGGAAGACGTGTCAAAACATGATTCCTCTTTGTTATCTTGTTGTCAGATAATCAATTCAAGAAAGTAAATAAATATACATACATACATCCGTAAATAAAGTCAATAACTATGAAGTCCTCTGTAAGAAATCAGAATATAATGATACTGTAGTAGGCAATCAATCCCAGGCAGAAATATTCTTAATATTTTATTCAGTGTTTTGACCTTGGCTAAGAGCTTATAAAAATAAAGTATTCAAGGTCATTCCTAGATGTAAGGACATTCTTTTAAATACTGATATCAGGCTATTCAATTAAATAATATGAGTTTCTGAACCTCCTAATGTCATTTTGCAACAGGATGAATTATGGAGTTATTTGGAATCTAAAAAGTTAATTTGTCTAAAAGGAATTACACCTTGCAGAGTTCAGTGTATGATATACATATGTGAACTAGATGTATTATTTTAACCATCTGGAAGTCTATAAAGCCTCAGATACACTAGTAAAAAGAAAGGAAGGACAAACACATGGACTTGCTTCACAAGCTTCTATTCCTTTAATTTACAAATATTATTACATTTTTTGTGACATCCTGCCAAACCACGGTAATACACATTTCATCATTTCTTAGAGCAATTGCTCAAAACTCTCCTTGAAATACTAGAAAATTCCTTGGCACACTACCATCACCTCGGCACAATTTATTTATTTATAACAGAGATAATAAACAGTTAGTAACTCATAAACAGTGTTTAGGTTTGGTTTGGTTTGGTTTGGTTTGATTTTTCCTTTTAGTTTATTCCTCCGTTACCGAGATCTTCAGACATTCATTTTTCAAGTTGTAATACCTTTTTATGTAGTAATACTTTTAAAAAATTATTTGTTGCTAATGTGCTGAGCTTCTCTAATATATCTGTAAGAAACACCTACTAGAATGTAGGAAAGTGGATAGGAAAAATTTAATAGAATTAGATGAACATTAGAAAAAATGTCTCACAGTCAAATTATGACAAAGCACAAAAGAAAGGTTTAGAAGTAAATTGATAACAATTTGTACATACCTTGAAAGAGAGAAAATATAAAGTATTAAATGAGTCTTTGTTTCAGTGAGGAAGGACATAACACAAAGCAGTGGATTGACAGTTGAAAAAAGATTACATTTAACGAAAAAAGGATAAAAAAGGATATTGATATAGTGTTGAAATAATAGTAGTCATTAATAGCAAAAAGTGCAGAAGATTAATATGGAAAGTACCGAACTGTTCACATCTTTAAATCAAGATAAATGCCCTTCTGAAATATACGTTTAATGAAATAAGCTATTGAGCTCAATGTGGGAATAAGTGGGTAGAATTCTTGTGATATAGGAGGTCAAACTAGATGATCTAATGGAACTTTTGGCCTTAAAATATATTAAACTGTGAAGAGTTAACCAATAAACCATATGGTGATAATTTTTTCTGTCCAACTCAGCCATTTATATGCAATAAATCCTCTGAAAACAGAAAGAACACACTCCAGGGCCTCATCTTTCCATCTTTTGCACATTTATATCTACTTTTAAAGGCTAAATTCTGTATAGTTAGACAATTATGTCTTAATACATGGAAAATTGCTGAGTCTTTGTAGCTCTCTTCATGAAAGTCCTAAAAGAAGGCTAATAAACACAATTTTGCAAAACCTGTTCCTAAAAATTCAAAAGCAACTACGTTTATCAACTCCTCAAATCTTCTAGAATTGATTGAGATAAACCTTAGGTGCATAAAACAAACAAAAAATATAGTTAACATACTGACAGTATTAGAACTAATAAGTTAAAGGTAATTATCTAATTTCCAAAAGTGTTGTATTTATAATAGCAATTCAAATAACATTGGATTACTTTTTAAATCAAAAATTCTCTTCCCTGATTTCAATCAGAACTAATTCAGGAAAGTCCTGTGGTGTGCTGTGCATACTTTATGGTCGAGATGATCAGAGTTATTTCAGTAAAATATATATCAACTCACATAAAAACACATATGTTACTTAAAAAAAGATCTTGATCCTGCATAAGGAATTCATGAACTAATGATCTTTCAGATATGTCACCTGTTATTTTACAGCAGGTTATTTGGGCTCAGAACTTTGAAAGCAGTGGTTTTTCAACACACCATCACAAAAATACAGATCCTTACACTGGGTTTGAGGAAAAATCACTCATATCTCCCGTTATAGACAGTGTTTTATCTTAGAAGTTAGTAATATAATTTCATTACTTCTCAGATTGTGATGAACCCAAGTGTTTAAAGTAAATAATTACATGTTATGACCATTTGTTTAAAACATTGCAGAAAGTGTTTTTGTCATTCATGAAATGCATCATAGTAGTTCTTTACTTTGTAGAATCCTTGGTTCCATAATGTTAGATCTGACTTTTCCACTCCTCCTTCTCATTTTCTGAGACAAAATACTAACACCGAAAGATTTCAAAAATAAAAAAAAGAATTCACAGCAGTTAAGTTTATAATAGGAAGAATCTAATAAAAGTATCTCTTAATCTGTTGATTGTGTCTTACTTTCTTTTGCTGATAAAATCAGTACTGTAAGGGCTATTATTTGACTTTTGGTGTTGTATACAAAATCTACACTTCTGTATGTATATTTCTTATCTGGAGACTGAATAATCCATAGGCTGAACCAATTTTCACTCCTGCTGTTTCATCAAACTGATCTAGTAAATTGTGTTCCTTCTCAGTCCCTCTGTTCTGATATATTTACCTAGCCTTTTCTAACTCGAGTGTGAACTGGACATAACACTTGATTAATTTAAATTGCAGAAGACAAATAAAATGAGGTTTAAAATTTACAGCACATAGCAATGGACATCCAACAGTTGGGCAGCAGTTGTTTAGCATATTTCAAAGATGTAAGGATAAAAATATTTATATATATTTCTCCATTTCTGCAGTGCTACCTGAAAGGTGGCTGTAGCAAGGTAACGGTCAGTCTCTTCTCCCAAGTAACAAGGGATAGGATAAGAGGAAATGGACTCAAGTTGTACCAGGGGAGGTTTAGATTGGATATTAGGAAATATTTCTTCACTGAAATGGTTATCAGGCACTGGAACAGGCTGTCCAGGGAAGTGGTCAAGTCACCATCCCTGGGGGTATTTAAAAGAAATGTAGATGAGATGCTTAGAGACATGTTTTAGTAGTGGACAGGTTATGGTAGAACTTGATGATCTTATATGTCTTTTCCAGCCAAATGATTCTACTATTCTGTGATATTTCGAATATTTCTCTATGTAGGGAACACATTACAAAAGCTTAGATTATGTCCTTACAGCAATGAAAACTGAGTATACAAATAATTTAACCTAAAACAAAAGAAAATAAAACCTCTTTAAACTTTTGAAGTTCAAGTCTTAAGTTGAAAGATATCATGGGGAGATGATAGATCTGCTGCCACTTGGTTAAATTAAAGTACCTATAAATTACATCACCTTGCTACACTTCTCTCCCACATCCTCATATTGAATGAAGATTCATTAGAGAATGTCAGTTTGACATGAATTTTACATGAATGAATTCTCAGCTAGTTAATTACAAGTAGAATCTAGTTCTTTATGTTTCTTGAGCAACAAAGAAATATATTAACCCAGCTACTCTGAAACATAAAAGGAGCATGACAAACTTACTACAGCTACAAGCTCAGTCCAGCCTAACTAGTCTTCCAGGATGACTGCTAAGAGAGAAATGAGGTGATAGTGAGAAAGAAGCTTTCTGAGAGACATCTTCATGGATTTCATTACCCACTAATCAAGATCAAACATTCTTAGTGGAATACTTGAACTGTGTAAATTGGAGATTCTCTATGAGTATGTCTACCCTGTTGAAGACATAGTGAGGGAAATCTTCCTAGCTCAGAATTGTTGCAGAGCACTGGAACAGGGTGCCCAGAGAGATTGTGGAGTCTCCTTCTTTGGAGACATTCAAAACCCTCCTGGATGTGTTCCTGTGCGACCTAGTCTAGGTGATCCTGCTCTGCCAGGGGGGTTGGACTAGATGGACTTTTGAAGTCCCTTCCAACTCCTAATATTCTGTGATTCTGTTGCCAACACAGATTATGAAGAAATAAAAGTAAAGACATTCCTGTCATAGTTGGCCAACTAGAGGACAAAGAATTCATCAGAAAGTTTCCATTTGTTTGTAACAACAACCTAGAATGCTGCAGTGCAAAGATCTTTTTATCAATGAGGTTCAAAGAGGTGAAAATTAGAAATATTTCTTTTGCAGGAAGATGTGATACACAAATTTTCAAGGTTTGTGCATTGCAATATAAACCTTACAAGTAATTTAGAAATAGCTTTGAAATATTTCCTATTTTGATTCATTAGTATTCAGAACAAGTTTTCCTCTGATTAATCCTTGATGTAGGAAGTTAAGAAATGAAATATTAATACAATCCAGGAATGTAATGTAACTGCAATTCATTTTTCCTAATTAGAAACTTAAACATTTTGTATAACAAGCTGCATTTTCCTTACATGAACTAGATTTCAAAAATAGTCACAGCAAGACCAGTAATATAGAAAAAAAAAAAAAGGTGGGAAACAATTATGAATAATGATGGTCTAAACTATTTAAAATCAGAAACAGGCAAAGAAGTGGTTCTCCAACCTGTAATACTTCTATTAAAATACAGGGAAACAAACTTCATTGAGTCATTGCTTCACACTGAGTATGTTGTAAAAAGACTTCTTATTCTGCAGAACAGCAAATTTTGGGTATATTTCAGAAAAGTAGGGGAAAATTTCTAAAGCTAAGATGTTGCTCTAGGTAAAAATGTCTGATGTGTAGAAGGTAAAGACATGAGTAGAGCTTTGTTACTTCATGATATAAAATACATGGCATTTTACTTTATGTGGAGACATGATTTAACTCAACAGGCATTAGTCACTAAATATTGTTATGATTCATGCACTATATTGTTCTAACATGAAACAAATACTATATAATATAATTTCATTTACAGTAATGGTTAAAGAAGAGCTGTCGTGACATTCTGGAACACACACTAAGAAACAGTGTCCTGTGGAAATGGAAACGTTAAGATAACTGAATGCCTTGTCACAGTTACCAGATCATGCCCCCTCCTGCCTTGGATGCTGTCAACCTCAGTTTTAGAATTAAACCCAGAAGGAGGACTTTAATTTACTTCTGATTCCTTATGTTAAGCCAGTGAAGAGATCAAACCACTGTAGTTCTCAAGAGGCTAAACTGCTACATGCCTTTGGAACCAGAAATCAAGGTACCACAGACACTTGCAGAGACTGCAATGACAAGGAATTACTTAGATGAGTTATGGCCAGACAGTCTTCAAAGTTCAGGCTCTAGTGAAGACAAAAATTGTTGATTTAATTGCCAATATAATGATGATTTGGAGAGAGGGAATTTCTCCACAAACCTTGCAGTCAGTATGGTATATGAAGAGAAAAGGAATGGGAATATAATTCCATTTCCCATCTGAGCATCATGTCCTGAACATACTACTCCACTCCCAGTTATTGCCAATCTCTTATGCTGCAGTAAAAACAAAAATAGCAAACACAAACCTGTAGAAACCCTGAATAATAATGGCCAGGGATGCATCCATTTTTTTAGGAAAATAATCCTTCCCGAACAACAATGCATCCTTGAAAAAACAAATTTTCAATTTTTAAAAATTATTTTCCTTTTTTTTTCTGATTTTTTTTTTCAATTGAACCTAAATCAGTGCTTCTTGAAAAATATTGGAAAAACTTTTACCTTTCAGTCTCTGTGTAATTAGTGTTCTTGCCAATTTGTAAAGCTTCCAGTGCAAGTGGAGAAATGTTGTTGAATAATAGTTTAACTGTGCACTGGAAGAGCTTCCCTTGCTTCCTGGTCTAAGCACTTAAAAAGCACAGAGTTCCTGAAGACACTTACCTTAGACTGAATTAAAGATTTTAGTCATACGGAGTTATAAATACACAACTTTAACCTCAACAAAAGACAATATAAGTTTACTTATACAATATTTTACATTGAGAAAAATCAAAACCAGTTTAAATTATGAATGTGTTAAATGAAATATTTCTTCTTCATAGTTTGTAAAGTTGAATTGATATAGATAAATTAATGGAGTGGAAGACCAAAAACCCAAAATCATTACCTGTTGTGACTGCCTAATGAGGATGATAGGCATTCAGAAAACTCTACCCTTAAACAAACTCTTACACAAACTCGTTCCTCTCTGTTCACAGCTGTAAACATTCCTAATAAGCAATTAACAGAATGGTTTGATAAGAAGAACAAAAGATTGTATTGAAGTATCACCACTGTCATGTTAATGAAAATAGTGGTAAAGTGGATGACACTTGGCAGAATTCCTTACTTCTGCAGTAGTTGTTTGAAAAGAGCATGGCCTGTATTTGTATTACTATTCCATTTGAGGGAAGTTGTGATGTTATGCAAAATAGCTTTGTTTAACAAGGATGAAGATATCAGAAATTGAAATACTGACAGTATCATTTCTACCTCTCTTCTTAGAATGTTCTCATTTTATCAGCTTCCACTTTCTTACATACATGAAATTCAAGTTTCTTGCTATTAGCTTTTTTTTTTTTTTGTAATCAAAATCGCGTCCTTCCATCTTTTATTGCCTATGCTTCTCAGGCTTTTTTTTTTTCCTATTTTCTGTTTTGTCTAACCTAAGGTTACTATTTGTCACCTAGTACATTTGTCAAGGCTCTTGTTTCAGTCAGTGAAGATACATCCTTCCAAAAGACTATTCTTTCCTTCTTAACATATTTTTGTAAAAAGCCTCTGTAAGTAGCAATTTCTCTGTATTGAAAGGGACCTTATCAATTAACTTAAACTTCAGCTATGAGATAGAAAATTTGGGTGACATGAACCTGAAATTCAACATCGATTTGCCAATTATTGTTATGAAATTGTTTCTAACTAGAACCATCTTGGCTCAACTGATATTTCCCTTTCTCTCTAGATCAAATCCATCATCCTCTCATCTTTACCTTTGAGCATCTGCCACCCTTTTCCAGTATGATACTCATTTTATATTTTACCACATCATGAGAACAAAACAAAGCATGCTACTCAAGATTTAACACCTCAGGTTGTATTCTTGGATCATTTAAGATTAATTGCAGTGTGTAAGGGACATTCATATACCTTAAATATAACATGGAAATCTATCCCTCAAATTTAAATCCTTTCAGATATTTCTATTCATCATTAAATATCTTTAATATTAAACATTGGTATCAGTCGTACAATGTTAGAATACTTGAAGAAGAATTTGAATGGTACTCTGGCTACACATGAATTCAAAATAAGTTGAGTTGGTTAATACATCCCTTAATGTAGGTAAAGTAGGGAAGAAAGGAGAGACTCACTAAATTCAATGATCAACTTGTACTTAGACAAAAGGAGAGAAGAGGTTTAGTAATGCAAAAATAATGAAGAATGATTATCAATCAGCTAAATTATCTGTACACGAAGTGAGATATAGAATAATTCAAGGAGACATAGAAGTCATTAGATGTCAGATAGTTCTATCTCATTAGCACAATAAAAACTTAGTTTGATGTTTCAGATCACTTGATCATCAGAGAGCAAGATCCATACATAATTGATAAAAACAGGGAAAAGCTAGAGATTACAGCAAACACATATCTTTTAAAATGCCAATGGTAATGGAATTTGAAAAAATAGAGAAGAAATTTAATTGCTTATAAAATAAATCTTAAAAAAAAGAATGAATAATAAAGTTATTTAAATTATTTACACCTCAAAATATGTATGTGATATTCAGACGTATGTCCCTACACATTTCTGAAAAATCTTCAGGGCACTTTTTTGAATTTTAGCTGCATATATGCATTAAATTCTGAACTACTCAGTAATAAATGCAGCCAACAGGAATTACAAAAGAGAGCACTGTATTACTTAGTAGACAAGGTGGTAAAGAATTTAGCCAGAGGAAAAACCACACTTGATCTTCTTGGTATCAAAGTTATTAGGAGCAGGAGAATAAAAGAGACTTGGTGCTGGTGATCAAAAGCTGTTGAATATAATGTGGAGACCTAATGGATACTTGGAGCAACCAGAAAATTCAGTGCAATGGTTGTAATAAGGGAAACATTAAATAAAAATCTGAATCAAAGGTGTTTTCCCAGCAATATATCTGGTAGAATAGAATAGATTATATCACTAAAAGGAGGAAAGAAATACAACTGATCCTGTGAGGTTTTACAACCTCACAGGGCCAAAACACATTCTTTTTACACAAAGCTAATGGACAGATTTTAGAATAATTGTATGCAGCTTTTGGAACTAAAAATATCTCACATTATCAGTTTCTAGCTGTGAAGATACGACTTCATACTCCCAAGTAATAATGTAATAAGGGTAGGGAGAATATTTTTGCTTTCACACATATATTGACAGAATAGCTATTGACATGAGCCCTTTGTCATCCAGAATTAGCAAAAGACTACAACAAGTTTGTTCAAAATATTTGTTATTTGTTTAAAATATTTACAAATTTTTTATATTGTACTCTTCAGTATGTTGAAAAACTTTTGGAAAAACTCTAGTATGACCTAAGTTGGACCCTCATATTTTTTTTAGATACATTAAGCAATTAAGGCTAATGAATACAACTATTCCCAAACACATCTTATTTCAGAATGCAGTAAGACTCAGCTTCTTAAGCAAACTGGTAACATAATCCAGCTGGACATGAAATATTTTTGTCTACCTGGCATAACTACACTAAAGTTCAACATTAAGTGTGTTCATATAACTCTTGCAAACTGATGATCACACGTCAATGCCTAAAACACAGTTTTGGGTCCTCTTTGAAAGCTAATATAGTAATCCATCATAATGGGTTATTAATATCCACTACAAACTGCTTAGAAAGAAAAAATACCAAAATCCAGCTTTATCTATATTTAATATGTATCTGGTTTGGAATAAAAAATAAGAAAGACTGCTGGTTTTCAGTTTGTTTGGTATGGAAACACAATCTCTGAGTAGTAAAACAATATTTTTTAGTAATTGCAACAAGAATGCAGACATTTCTGAGTCAGTGGTATTCAAATCAAAGCAGGAAAAAAAAACCAATTTCTATCTGTATAAATGCTGGAATGTGTTAATTACAAATCAACTTCTTGTCCAACTATTTGGTTCAGTTCTGGGCCCTTCAGTACAAGAAAGACAGGGAACTCCTTGAAAGAGTCCAGCACAGAGCCACAAAGATGATGGAGGGAGTGGAGCATCTCTCTTATGAGGAGTGGCTGAGGGAGCTGGGTCTCTTTAGCTTGGAGAAGAGGAGACTGAGGGGTGACCTCATTAATGTTTATAAATTTGTAAAAGGCGACTGTCAGGAGGAAGGAGCCAGGCTCTTCTCTGTGATGTCACACGATAGGACAAGGGGCAATGGGAGCAAGCTGGAGCATAGGAGGTTCAATCTGAACATAAGGAAAAACTTCTTTACTGTGAGGGTGACAGAGCACTGGAACAGGCTACCCAGAGAGGTTATGGAGTCTCCTTCTCTGGAGACATTCAAGACCTGCCTGGGTGCGTTCCTGTGTGACCTAGTCTAGGTGATCCTGCTCTGGCAGGGGGTTTGGACTAGATGATCTTTCGAGGTCCCTTCCAACTCCTAATATTCTGTGATTTTTTTTAATATGTCTAAATTAAGCCTACAAAAATTAACAGAATGTCTTCATTCCTCAATCTCAGCAATGAAACTGAAACAAAGTATTAAAAATAAGCATTTATACAAATGCAGAGACTATTCTGATTTCTATGCTTTAAAAAATTAACTCAGACTCATCCCTGGATCACAGAATCACATATTAATTCTTAGTCTAAACATATTCTAAACTAAATCAGAAGTAAAAATAATTTTTTCTCTTTAATTCCCACTTCAACAGATTAACTTAGTTTGTTTGCAGGTATTGTAGGTTGATTTTTCTGATTTGTATCTATTATCCTCTGTTTCTTTTCTTGTTGATTTCTTATAATTGTCCTCTAAAAATCCTTTATAAAGAAAAACCTGTTTAAAAAAATCACAAACACAACAAAAAATATTTTCTGAGAATACTACAAAACAAACAAAAAAAACCAAAAAAAGTGTACATTTCTGTACACTTACTTTGAAAGAATGGTTTCTTCTATACATTGCAGTACCTATACAAGTGCTACAAGCACCACACTGGGAGAATATGAGTAGCTGTAGGCAAAAAAAGATGTATGTATGAAGTGATGAATAGTGCCCAGTAGTGTATCATTAATGCAAACACTACTTTGTTATCTTTAACAGTAAACACACGGGGACTTGGGTTTTCTTCTGATCTTCTAAACATTATTGTATAAAGGTTAAGTAGGTTGTCATAAAATATGGGATTCAGGTACTTCTACATGTCAATTTTCATACATCCATTTTAGTTAATACAGCTTAAAGCTTTAGCTCATTCTTAAAAACACCTATTTCTCTCTTCAGATGCCCACACAGAGCTTTCCAGTAATGTCTGGGATGGCACAAGGTATTCCCCTGGCCTCTACCTGCTGCTTCAAGAGGCTATTTACCATGGGTCCTGTGCCATATCCATTATTCCATGTGAATTACTTTCTCTTCCCCAAGACATTTCAGAGTGCAGTAGCTGTATACTTATATATATATAACTTAATCCTAGTGTTTAAATAAGGTTTGATCACTGGTTTCAGTAATGTATGTAAACAAATATTGCATGAAAATAGAATAGACCTCTGAGAAATCGCAGGTTTCATGAAAAGTTAATTTCTTACTTCTACACAAGAGAAAAGGCAAGATCTCCACATATGTGGATGTCTTTGGAGACTTGGCTCACATCCAGGACTGACTGAAATTCAAAGGCTTTTCCAGTCAGTATCAAGGAGAAACACCACTTCAGTCTTTAGTTATAAGTAGCCATGCTAGGTAAAAGCATTAAAAAAGGAAACACATATGCTTGATACATGCTGTTGTTTTTGAAAGTTTACCTTTTTACCACACCCTAACTCATATACCTGGAGAAGTATAAAACATGTAGGTCTTCAGGACATTTCACAGGGAAAGAAAAAGAAGCAAATACATTTTAACCTCACAGTTAAGGTATGGGCTGTTGTATAGCAAAAAAGTTGAATTTAAGCACCTTTGAAAATATTCCATTAATTGAACAGTGTGTCACACAGTGCTTTATCCCATGATCCTACCCTCAAAATTGTTCAGATATGACATCACTTGGTCCTATCTGACCATGCACTTGGGCTGCTTATGCAGTGCAGTATGGCTAGTGCTATCCTTACTATGAAGCAGGAGATGTCTGAAGAACACAGTCAACA
>NW_010188841.1:39158-40635 GCF_000695765.1 Mesitornis unicolor
AACTAGTTGCAGGTGCCCTCAGCTAGATCTTATCACTGAGTGTCATGATATTTCTTGATACGCAACCTTTGAGACAATACTGTAAATACCTAGTTTCACAAATTTATTATCTGTATATTAAGTCAAAAATATATAAGCATTATTCTAGAATACTATGTGTATATTCAGTTAAGACTATGTCTATGTTATAATACATATATTATAACTATGCAACTTTAATATATATTGTTACATACTCATTATCCCGCATAGAATTAATTCAACATCTGAATATTTTTCCTTTTTATTTCAGAATCATTATATTCTGTTCATGCTTTCCTTTCAAATCTTTTACATATGCAGGTCTCTTAGTTTCTGTTACACTTCTGTGTATACATACTTTTATGGCAATCTCTTTTTTTCCTGTTTTACACTATCCTCGGTAAAGCAACAGTGAGGTTTTAAAATAAGTAACAAATATAAACTCTGAATTAATAGTTGGTTTTCTTTTTGCTTCTACAATGCAACAGAATCTGCTCTTTGTATCGAGAAGTACAGGAACTGGGCAGAACCTCACAGATAAGTGGTCTTGGTCCCACATTGGTCATCACTGAGTGAACAGCCTTGTCTTCAGCTCTTCAATTTAAAATCTTTCCTCATTAAATTCTGACTACTTTAGCCATGTGAAAATGCATGAGCCAAATCTGGAAGTGCACACCTAAATCACAAACAGATGAAGTCTCTATGCTGGAGGGAAACCTCCATTTCACCATCAGTCTGGAGGTTGACTACAGAGCAACTTTTCATTATCTAAGTGTACCTAAAACATTCCCCCACAAAAAACCCACAACCAGAAATAATGTGGGTAGTGTGAAATGTTCTGAAAAGCATGGAGAAAGGACTCAAAATGTCCAGAATCTTAGCTTATTAGCAGCTGGGTGAGCTATAATTGTCATAGCTAGAGTAAGTGTACCATAGCTGGTGTCTGTAGCTTCCTCAACTCTCTGGATTTTAAGAGTGTTTATTGATTCTGGAACATGACTATAGCTGATGGATCTACATTTCTGGGTCAGTGTGACAATCTCAGAAATCATCTGGGACTTGGAACATGAAGTGTGGTGCAAAGTACAGGTGAGAAGTTGCGAATGGCTAACTTCACTCTAGCAGTTTGTTGATGCAGGTCCTGTGCTGTGACACCTGTACCGCTTCTGAACCTGAGCTTGGCCAAAGACCATGTAGCTTGCTTTCCACATCCCCTCCGCCCCTACTCCCATGATATTTGAACTATTAAAACCCATAAATTCCAGGCTAACTCATAAGAAGAACCAGCTCAGACAACATAACACCCACTGTACTGACAATTTGAATCAGATAAAACACTTGAATAACAAAGGATTTTTGCAGTTTTTGCCATTCCAAATATCTCAGAGGATCCATTGGTTACCAACTGACCATTCTGTTGGAAATAAATATTATAAATATAATAATTATAAATATA
>NW_010188842.1:0-729 GCF_000695765.1 Mesitornis unicolor
TAATAATTAATAATAATAAATGCCTGCCTGGGCAATGCAGTTAATGAAAAGCACCGAATGTAAAAGTTACCAAATGTAAAAGTTGAATTTTTTATGTGAGCTTTGCTTTTCCTGTAAGCTTTTAAACCCCTATTCTCATTTTAAGCAATCTGCTGATACATTTAACAAATGTCAAGATGAAATGCTTCAGCAGAGATCAAAAAGACCAAGGGTTTTATTGTACTACTCTTACAGCACTGATAGCCTGTATTGAACTTTCATGCTAAGGATCAATAGCTTTATTTGATCAAATCTGGTGAACTATCAAAGACATCGGGCTCTACCTAAAGGACACTTCAGATTGAGCCGCCTCCCTTGAGAGCACCGGGACTCCTGAATTTCTGCTTTGATATTTGCCCGTGTCCCTTCCTATTTTGAAATTATTTTTTAATTATTTTTGGTAAAACTTGTATTATTGTATATTCATGAGAGTTCTCCACGCCCTGGCACGTGGAGATCGAAGCCGCTGCTTGTGATTGCAAGGCCTGGCAGAGCTTTTGGGTTTATCTCAATGGTGAGAGCCAATCCCAAAACCAAATCTCAGTGGCGTTATAAGACTGAATGATGGCAAGGAAATCACAAGAAGGGACGTGGCAGGGCTGGGCTATTTAAACAATTGCCCTGCAACCCCTGAGCCATCCCACCTCTGCAGTCAGTGGTTGAGAGCTCTCAGCTGCTGAAACTGGGAAC
>NW_010188842.1:760-8719 GCF_000695765.1 Mesitornis unicolor
GTTGTGAGCAGAGCTGCTGAGAGAGGAAAGTGGTGGGAGCAGGGTGGAGGTGGTTGAGGGAAAACTGAAAAATACCGGAATTAAGCTTTCAACCACACTTTAGACCAAAGCAGAGGTTTAGTCTGGATAAAAGGAATGGCAACAGCTGGAGGAAGCTGAGATGCAGAGCAGGGGCAGTGGTGGTGGGCACTGGTAGGTGGATGGAGGGTTCTGGAAAGCCCTCAGAGCCGTCTGTTTTCCTCTGACGATGCACCCTGAATGCTGCTTCTAGTGGAAAAAAGGTGCTTTAGCTTCCCTGCTAACCCATGGTTTTGGGGAGCACGCATGTGCTGGTGTGTGGATCCATGATGAAAAGCAGGTGAGTAACCACATCTGAGAGATGCACAGGTTGGAGTAATCAGGCATCCTTGTGCTGGGGGCTGGTAACGTTATAAAAGAAGAAATCCCAGTACGTGCTTAGCCACAGACCAGCCCTTTCCTTCTGGTGAGGGGATTTATAGCAAGGACAAGACCTGAGGGATGGAACCATCTTGACTTTTTCTTTTCTTTGTGCATGCTGATGATCCCAGTTGTGATTTCTACCTTGCTGCTTTCAACTGGCTGTTTAAATCAAAGGATAACTTAACCCTATTCCTATTTTTCCTCCCCATTTTTACAAGACTCTGATAGTTGGGTGGTTGGTCTGCAGTTGTAACACCCTGCTCGTAAGGCTGCAGTCTCTTCACTTTGTTCCCGTCTCAGTAAGATCTCACTTTATTGTGCAGAGTACTCGTCATGGTGCATAAAGTGTGGTAAAGGATATTGTAACACTGCCATAGCCCTAAGACAAAGTAATCTCCTTCTGGGTGATGAGGGTATTGATTTCTGAGGATGTTGGGTGAGTAGGGTGCTGTGCCGTGTTATACTTGTGGGCCTACGAGTTGGGAGGAAAAAAAAAGGCTTTAAATAACTGGATTTCTGGTTAGGGTGGAGAGAGCATAAGAAATGGATAGAAAAGTGCTTCCTGGTTATAGCTCAATGAAGCACTAGATTGCAAAAGTGAGTCTCTTATACACATCTGAATAAACTCCATATTTATGAACAGACAGAGAAAAGTGTAGAAAATCCTGTGAAGGGAGATGATTTCACAGGGGAAAAAAAAGCAAGCTGTTTAGTGCTGGAACTCAGGGCTGCTCTTCTCTTCTGCTGCTTCTTTGGAATTAGGACGTGTGTGAACAGTAACCTCAAACTGTACAAAAGGTGAGTTTCACACAGAAAACCCTTCCTATGCAAAGATGCACTCGTACTATAGAAATCCGTGCTGGTTTGGCTTCATCAGTCAATATTTTCCAACTTTTTCTCCAGTGTTTTCTACTCCTCAGCACTGCTGGTTTTATTGTGCTAAGCCTGTGAAGTGCTTCGGTGTGTTCCCGTACAACCAGCTCTGGTTCTGTCGATGGGAAGGCTGAGAGGAAGAGTTCAGTTAAGGGGCTTGATGCGAGGGTCTGAAACTTGACCTCCGCCGCACGCTCCCTTATCATTTTGGGCGAGTTACTCAGTCTTTCAGTCCTTTTGTCCAAAATAGGGCCATCATCTCTGCTTCTCTTGGTTCAGTTAAGTGTATGCTGTTTTGAACGGAGCTTATACCTGTGTCTGATCTTGCACAGCGGGATCTGGATTTTGGGGGATGCTGCTGTGACCGTGGTAATGGCTGGGCTTTGGAAAGGGCGGTTCTGTTGGCGTGGTCGCGTGAGCGTCTTCGGTCTTGAATGCTGAATCCTCAGGGGGTGATAATTAAGTCAGAAAAGCAAAGGATTGTTCTGGACCAGGTGCCCTGGGAACAGAAATAGTTATTTTATTAAGCAGACTAATTGTGTGGGGTTATTAAAGCAACTGGATAGCGGCTGTGTGCTTTCCTCAGCCTCTTTAGGTTGCTGGTTGGTACCTGTTGGTGATCAGGTTTAGTGCTTTCCTTCACTTTGAGGTGCAGTGTAATCTGAATATCTCTATTTGCAGATGCAAGTTGGTCCTACCTGATTATTGCCTTGGAGGGTGAACAATTCAGTAGGTTAGTGTTTAAATACACACTAAAATTAGCAGCTGTTTAAGAGCATTCTTGTTTTGTATTGAGAGACAACAGGAAACGTGGCGACATTGAATGGCAAATAGCATAATGGAGCACATGATGCAATTCACTGCCTTGTCATCAGATGGTCTACGTACCATTTAAAGCCTCAAAATGGGATCTGAAGTGCTTATAGGAGCCAGTCTTGTATCTCTTGCAGGGATAAATTTCAACTTACAGCAGTGCCCTTACTGATTGAAATGAATTGCTTAGGGGAGTTGATGTGCCTGGAAGCAAGCGTGCTGGTTGGGGGATAACTAATATTACAGATTTCTCTCCTGGTGTACATAGTTTCATGCATATGCTCACAACCATTACAGTAAAATGTTCCTAGTTTGCATATTCCAACGCAGAAGTGCTGAGCAGCCAGAGCTGGGCTTGGAAGTGATGGAAAGCCCTGATCCAAGCATGTATTACTGTCTGTAGCACGTTTTAGGGCACTGGAAATTAAACACCTGAAGTTAGTGGTCTCCCTTGACCATAAAGGCCCTCTTTCTCTGCGTTTGCTCTTTGTCATCTGGACATTACGTCTTTTATCTCTTAGAGACGCTGTGAAAAATAAATTGTTTCTGAAAAACTCAAAAATAGAGTGCTGAGAGCAATAAAAAACCCAGTGAGGAGCTTAATTGTATCTTCAGGGAAGGTTTAGAGTAATACGCTGTAAATAAGGTACAGGACCTCTCGCTGAACAGTAAAGGACATGACAAAGCATTGAATAGCTGTTAGTTCAGTGAGGAGAACCTGCATTTTGCATCATGGACCCTGCAGCTGGGGAGCGTAAGGAGGAGGTGGAAGAAGGGATACAATCATGACAGATGGGGCTGGTCTGCGTTAGAGCAATGCAGCTAAATTCGGGTTGGACTGGGCAGCAGCAAAGGTGATATTTCCCCACTTTCAGTTCCTCATCTCCAAAATTGACTTTCTGGGGGTGTACTCTGTCACAGCTGTAGCCTGCAGAGTCAGCTCAAAGGATTTGACTGCATCAGTTCTTTGAGCAGGGTTCTCCTTGAGGTTTTTGCTACGAAAATTGGGAATCTTGTTCCTTGCAAACCGCTGGGTGCAAAGGGGATCCATTGCTTGGCAGCCGCAGCGGGTCCTTCTCCAGCTGAAACTCCAAGCATGGGGTTAACATGGACTGTGAGCACCTATCGCTCCTGATTGCCGTTAGCTAACAAAGCTATCAAGAGAAAATGATGTAAACTACTGTTTGTTGGTGGATTTTCAGTTGTTTGGGTTTATCAGAGAGGGGGATGGCGATAGCACCCTGCGTGTGGCAAGAGCATAGAAACCTGAAGAGAATCAGATCGTGTATTGGGGGTGGAAATGCAGAAAGAAATACCAAAGCTGGGGTGTATAATAGCAGCTTGTGTGCACACATGGATGTTGTTGGTTGGATTTTAAGGGAGTGTGAATCCCAACTTTCCGTGCCTTTATGGGTGCTTTGTTGGATGGAGAACACAAAAATGTCATTTCCAAAATTTCATCAACTTATGAAGAATTTAATATCCTAAAGCTTGCTTCAGTCCTTGAAACTGTGGTAGCTCTATTGGTAATATTTCCCCCCTCCCCACTCAACAGAGCTGGAGGGGTGATTTGAGGATGCTTAATAAAAAGAAAATGGCATTGCAGTCTTAGATAATGTAACACTGCATGGAGTTATTGCTTATCTGTTAACTCAAAACAACCTGGCATAAAGCACGCAGAATACAGAAACTGCAAATGGAAAATTCTTCTTGCTTCAACCCACTTCCTTTTGTTGCATCAGCAAGAGAAGTGTTCCTATAGAAAATACAGTTCCCCCAGTGAGTGACAGATTTCTGTCTGTGCCCGTGCACGTGTCTCTTAATATAAATCTCCGGATATATTGTATTGAGTATGTGGGTGTCAAAATAGAGCACAATAATGCATAGTTCTTCCAAGCAGCTCTACTTTCGGAAAGCTTATTGGTGTTGTCAGTTGTTACACGAGGAGATGCGCAAACTGCACAGTGTGTATCCACTCCGCTTGGAACTGAAAGGGAGCTGATATTCAATATTCGGTGTGAGCTGCAGTCATGATTGTCAGATCAAAGTAACATCCTGTCAGTTCTCATTTGCTGCTGTTTCCTTGAAATTTTAAAGGGCTGAATCCTTCAGCGTTCCTCTTCAGGTGCCAGGCTTGCATGGCAATGAATTCAACCCGTTACCTTTTGACATCCCTGATAAATGTAGCCCAAAAAATATGCATTATTAACTGCTACAGAACATACTTAATGTACACCAGTAAAACCAGCAAATGGAAACAATCCTAACTTCTAAAACTACTGAGCCGACTCTGCGCTTTGTTTGGCTTCATTCTCGTGTTTCTGTCAGAATCCAAGATAAATAAAAAGCCAAGCTTGAGGTTGACAGTCTCAGTTACTTTTAATTAGGTTTAAATTCTGCATGGTTGAAGTCAATAGTTGCAAATTGTCGTCAGGACTTGGGTTCCTGGAAGACAGTCGGAGTAAGTACAGGCTGGGTTGTTGGTTGCTGTGAATTAGCAGGTCTCGACTGCAGTAAATGGAGTTGGCAGACGGACACTGGAGGAGATTCTTCTGCTTTGAGTATTTGTGGGTATCTTTGTTTGCATGCATTGGTGCAGTCAAGGCAGTGGCTTGGAAGCTGTCGTGCTAGATACCAACATAAGTGAGGAGTGTGTGCAGGAGTTCCAAAAAAGATGGGAAGTTTATTAGCTAAGAAATCGGAGTAGCATGCATTTTGCCATTCTTGCGTGTGTTTAACATTAAAAATGAAATGCAAATAAGTTAAACTTTTGAAAGGGAGTTCAAAACATCAGTGTGATGGTACAGTGGTAGATAATTCTCATTTTACTGGTCTCCACTATCAAGTCCTTATCCTGCCCATCTTTTCACACAGAATCACAGAAGCGCTGGGTTGGAAAAGCCCTCTGAGATCATCACGTCCAACCGTTCCTGTCTACCCCCTAAACCATATCCCTAAGTACCTCATCTACCCGCTCTTTAAACACATCCAGGGATGGTGACTCCACCACCTCCCTGGGCAGCCTGTGCCAGCTTCTGACGACCCTCTCAGTAAAGAACTTCCTCCTTCTCTCTGACCTGAACCTCCCTTGGCACAGCTTGGTGCCGTTTCCCCTTGTTCTATCCCCCATCACCTGGGAGAAGAGCCCAGCACCCACCTCTCCACAGCCTCCCTTGAGGCAGTTGGAGGTGGTGATGAGGTCTCCCCTCAGCCTTCTCTTCTCCAGGCTAAACAAGCCCAGTTCCCTCAGCCACTCCTCATCAGGCTTGTGAAAAGCAACTTCTGTAATTCCCCAAGGGTGGGTTGGCTGCTTGATTAGGCAACTTAAATAGATTTATTTGAGTATTTTTTTTAAACCAGTGGGTTAAATAAAGTTAACCAGCTTCTCACTGACCTGGGTAAGTAGCATTTTCAAGACACTGCTGCCCTTGAGATGAAGGTTTCATGACCGTGCGATGGTGATGACAGGGGACAGTAACAGTGTAAGCTCCAGGAGTGCTGTCAAGGTGATCTCTTGAAACAGTCCTGGTGTAGGTACCACGTTGCATTGCTTCTGAAGCGGCCAGGATTAATATGGGCGTATATTTGTCCGCGTACGTTCCCTCCAATTTATTTCCCTGCGAGTTGCAAAACTAAAGAACAAATGTTTCAAATGGGATGCTGAGATCTGAAAAGAATAACAGCATAAGCAGAAGGCACTCGCTGATGCCAGTGAATTCTTCGTGGCTGTAACTTATTCATAAACATGAGCAGAAAAGTATTCAAGGGGAAGAAAAGACTAATTTTTAAGTGATTGAGGCAAAATTCCTTCACACTAAATATCTCATACGGTGCTCATAGGCAAATCTAGTGATAAAGGTAAAGTGTTGTTTGAGAGAGAAGGAGTTGACACAAATTTAATGGAAACAGAGAGATCCCAAACACGCAGCCAACGTTTTTGCTATTTAAACAGACGTTTAGGCTGATCTGTGCATCCTTTCCTCAGCCAGATTCGTGTGTGTGTACAGGACGGGAATACAGCTCCAGAAACCAGCTCAAGGGGCTGCTCCCCACCTCCCACCCCAGCGCGTCAAGAGGAATAAGGCAAAAAAAAGCCTCTGGGAAGCGGAATGGCAGGAGACGGCAGCGGCTGTGGGCATTGATTTGAGATTAGAACTAATGGAATTCATCCAAGTGTGAGGCTTGATGCTGCCTTGGAGTGAAATCACTGTAAATCAGGCAGCATGGCTATATTAGGTTAATTTCAGATTATTAAGCTTCTCTCGGAAGAGTCGAGGGTTTTTTTACCTCCTGTTCTGAAGACGATGTTGGGAGGCAGGATGTGCACTAGCGCGTAAAGGGACCAGATCCTCATAGGGGGACGTGTTTAGTGGTAAAGCCTTTTTGACTTGGCAATGTCTGAGGCAGAGCAAATCCACAGCTGGGTTTTTGCTTGAGGAGGGTTTTGCTGTGTGGAGCAGCCACCACACCAAAGGCTTCGCCTCTGAATTGTACCAATGGGGGCAAAAGGAAGCTTCGCTCTTTCCCATTTTTATGGTGGGGCAATGTGGATTCACAGCAAGGACTTGCCCGGGATTTTGTCTGATGTCTCTGGCAGAGCTGTGAATTAGGAAAACTGGTTTCAAGCCCAATCCAGAGGGTGAAACGAGAACCTTGTTCCTCCTAATCAGGAGTTACTCAATTACAGGAGTAGAGCAGGAAAAGGCCAACTGGAACAGCGTGCCAAGCCTATGCATGGAGTTGTTAGCAATTTCCTTTCTTATTTAACTGCATAAATAATCAAATGTGAATATTGGAAAAGCTGAGATATTTCCCTTGGGATCTAAACCTGCTTTGCGTGTTTAAAATATTTATATATTGGAGATGTCAATTTTTCTAACTCTATCAAGGCTGAAAGCAGCTATAGGATCTGCAGATGAAAGATGGGGCTTGAATAAGAAAAGAAAGCAGTGTGCTAGGTCCATTTAATTTAAATGTGCCGTATTAAATCTAAAGCACTGTCTCTGCTGTGTCCATGCAGTTTGGCTCCTTATTAGTATTACTGAGCAAGAAAAGATATTTTCAAGCAGGCATGGTTTGAGATTAAGGTAATTTAAGTTAGCGTGGCGGTTTAGAATACCAGAGGCACTTTTTGTATAGGTGTTTGTGTGGGACCTTTTCATTATGGGATACTGGCCTTTAGTTGAAATTTCTATGTGGCAGTTTAATAAAAGCAACAAGAGCTCATTTTGTGATTTAATAAAATCTCAGAGCCTCGGTATTATGAAGATGACAATGCAGAATAATCCACTGAGCTACTTATGACGGGGAGAGCATTTCTGCTCCTGTTCCACCAACTTTACCAGGGTTTTACAGTGACTCCTGTGCTTAATGTTTTCCTTAGGCAGAAAACAGGGACCCTAAACATGTGAATATGATTGAATCTTTTAGATCTTTATGGATTACTGAGGGAAAAACAAGGTGATTTGGGGTAATACAGTGCTCACACCCAGGAATTTTTTGCTATTCTTACAAATGCTTCGTTTACTTGGGATTTTTTTGTTAGTTTCCTTTTCCATTTAAGACTTTTTTCTGAACCAGGCTAATGAAAAGTTGCCTGACAGCCGAGTAAGGATCTTGCTCCTATTTAGCTGGGCCTCGCTGTAGGAGCAGTGTCACAGAAAAAGTGAATTTGCAGTAGCATTTCTATTTGGATCCTAAAATGGATGCTGAACAAGCAGGAACATTTGTTCTCCCTTGTATTTGCAATCCCTGAAGAAAACCTCTGGAGCTCGACAGCTCTTTTTCTCTGCTGCTTTTCTTGTCTGTAGCCGGATTCCTACCAAGGGAAAG
>NW_010188842.1:8750-20202 GCF_000695765.1 Mesitornis unicolor
AAGATGAATGTAATCAGTGAACCTCCCAGAGACAAATATTAGCAACACCACCTTCTCAACTGGTTATTATTTCTTTGTGTGAAAATATACCTGGCATTAGGTAATGCTCTTTCAGTAATTGCCTCTTACAGAGGTGTTTTAAGTTAATGAATAACTAGTTTGGGGTTAGTTTTCAGAAGGGTTTGGTTTTCTTTCACTGCTAACACAAGTGCTGACCATTAAGTGCATCTACAGAGCACTCAATGGCAAGAAAATTGTTTTATGGAACCATCCCGGGTAATGAGATATTTCAGCAATTTATTCCATACAATATGTTAGTGCCAAAAATTAGAACTTTGGGCAGGCTTGTGGGCAGGTGTGAAAACCTGTCGAGTCTCCCTGTAGACAAAATCTATCTAGCATGGCAGATTTTCCTTAAGGATATGTTTTTGTAACTGTGCAAAATGAAAGCGAAATGATGCACGTTCAGAAAAGGTCATTTAAGTATAAGTTACTCAACAAGATAAATTAAGATTTACCCTTACCCTGCTTGACATGAACTAAAAATTGGAGTTTGAGGTCTAGTAGGCTATTTTAATTCAGAGAAGAAATTGGTTTTGAGGTCAGATGCCCTTTGGATTCAGTCCTTATCACCTGAACTCTGGTTTCTCTCAGTACAGAGGAGTGGAGCAGCAGGCGAATGTTCCTTTGTTCACTTCTCCAGACCTCTTTAGCCAGCAATTTACCTCAAAACAGCCATCTCCTCCCGTCTCCAGAAGGCAGCGCTTTGAGGGACGCTGCCAGGGCTTTCTAGGGCAGTGAATTTTCTTCCTGGTAGCCTAAAATGAACTCCATTGCTCACATACGCCTGATGTGCCTTTTGGTCGGTGTTTTTTCTGTGCTCCATGGGCAGGGACAGGTCCCACAAGACCAGGCCGGTCTAGGCCCCATCCAGCCTGGCCTCGAGCACTGCCAGGGAGGGGACATCCACAGCCTCCCTGGGCCACCCGTGCCAGTGCCTCACCACCCTCCATGTCTGGCCAGCATTTCTGGGAGAAGCTGTTAGAGAAATGTCACGTTAATCCCACACGACGTGGAGAAAAAGCAAGCGTGCCTGTTCTGTAGAAATGGCGGGCTGAGGGAGAGAGGCCGCCGAGGGCCTGCAATGTTGAAGGACACCACGTTTTCTTTATGCTCGTTAGACAAAAGAGGGCATAATTAGACTTCAGGCAAGCTTCTGTGCTAAAGAAATCAAGGAGGAGTTTCTTTATATGTCAGGTTAGCGACAGTGTCTCCTATAGCTATAAACCTACTCGAGTGTTTCCAAGACCTGGTTGGCACACAGGCTTTGGGCAAGCTTTGTGTCTCCGCAGCCAGAGGTCTGTTGCTTGAATTGTACATCCATTTGCTGTTGTTATCCCATTGTTATGTGGGTTTTTTTGTCTATTATCGCTGCAGCCATGTTTTGAAATAAGCCCTTCCCCTCCCACGGATCTGTTGCTTTGCTGGGTGCATTTGGAGATTGCTCACGCCTGCATATCAATGGGATTTGGGGTGAAACAAGAGAAGTCCTGGGATTTTTTTGTAAGCCAATCCCATCATCTGTCTTTTGTGAGCTTGGAAAGTTGTCAGTCAGCACAGAAAAAAAATATTGGCAAGGCTGGCGGTTCCCTTGCTGCTGGACGGGTTTCTGGAAGGACGGCTGAAGTTGTGCCATGAATCCTTAAACAAGTCGATAAAGGCAAATGTGGAAGAAAATGTTGCAGTCAAGGGGAGGTTCCTCCTACATTTTTGTGGGACCAAATTCATGGTTTTGGAACCGTCCTTCTACAAAGGACAGAGCAATGGAGGATGCCAAAGCTCACTCCTAGGAATCTGGGCAGCATTTTCACCGGGTTAGTGCCCTCAGCACTCATTTAAGACAGTGCAGAGAAGCATATAGCTACCATCGTACTATCTCTAGCAGTTAAATAACCTGAATAAATAAAGTTTAGTGAGGAAGAATTAATTTTAAGGTCGGCTGTGAGGTACAATACCTGTTGTGAGGGATAGTCAGGCCTTGCTATCAGAAGGTGGGCAGCAATTGCTTCTGGGCCTGAAAGGTTTTGAGTTTCTGTGGAGACCACTGGTAGGGTTTCTGCATCTGGAGTGTGAAAAATAGACTCGTAATCAGCATTTGTAACCGGTGAACAGGTAGAGTGTCTAAATAGCAAGACAGCGGGTACATTGGTAATGCTGCAGGGGATCAGCGTGAACGTGTAGCAAGAGAAAGACAAATGAAGCTTTTTGTTACGTGCTATGTTAATAAACTGTCTTCAGGAGAGGCCTGGGACAGATCCTTCTTGACAGGAGCCCAGGACCTCGCAGAAATGTGGCTGAGAGCTTGAGGCACAGCTGGGAATCGGCAGGAGCTTCGTGGCCCTAAGTCATCCTGCTCCTCCAAAAACCCGCTTCCAAATGCTTTAATGCACTGGGAAACGGCACAAGTTGTAAAGCAGTCTGTTGGGCTAATTGAAGTTAACTTGCCACAAATTCTAGCTGCAGACACGGCCTAGAAGGCAGATGTAATGCTCAGCTTTGTTCCTAACCTGACATAATGGCCACAGCACTAATGATTTCCTAGGTCTGCGTCCACAGAAGACTTGTCTGGAGAGGAATACAAAATGTGCATAGACAGGGAGTTTCTTATTTTTCTTTTCTTATTTTATCTGTTACTTTTAGGGGTTATTTTATCTTTTGACAGGGAATTTTTAGACAGAAAGTAAGAAATCAATACTTACCAGAAAAATAAAATACCGAGGAGTGTGACTTGCAGCTGAATGAACAAATCTGACACTGACAATAAGTGGTGTTGTGCAGGAGTCACATAAATGTGAGGAAGACACGGCCACTCGTTTAGAGACCGAAATCTTTGTTGCTGAATGCCAAGGAAAGCAAACTGGAAAGCTCGGAGTCATTGCACACAGAAGCGTGAGTGCAGCAGTGGGAATTTTGGAGCTCATCTTTTACTTCTTCAGCATTGGAGGTCGTAGAGGCAGGTTTGGAGTGCTCAAAGGCTGCTTTTGTAATCGTTTCTGCTGATTTTGAGGTGCTTTGTGTAACCCAGAATCTGGGCCAGCCCATTCCAGCAACCTCAGTGTTGTCACTTTATTCTGTTATAGCAGCATTTCAAGCCTTCAGCTGAATCAAAGCCCTGTGCTAAATGAGCTGTTGCCAGCTCTTACCATGATATTGTCTTTTTCAAAGTCTCATCTGCTAAGATAAGCAGCCTTACGCAAGGATCCCTGGTTTTACCTGTGCTGTCCTCTTTCCTCCAGCGTCTAGACCTGAGAGGGGGGGAAAAAAAGCCTGAAAAGCTCAAATGGTAAAAGGCAAATTTAAGAAAAAAAATATCTTTTGATGTTGACTTGTGGGTTTTTTTCGACTCTCCTTCCCCATGGCATCAATGTTATAATTTTTCAGGTTGTTGAGGTCTGTACGTCACAGGTTCGGCCAAGTTCTCCCCTTCCGAGTGTCGTCCCCTTGCTGTATATTTTCTCTTTCCACAAGTGTGACTACAGCAGGCGTTTAGGGAGCGGCGTGTGGTCAGTGGCGTTATCGCTTGGGCAATTGCCATGCATTTTTGATGTCAAAAAGTTTGACTTGCATCCTAAAGACAAGGGTGAAAGAGATTAGGTAATATATGTTAGATTAGGTAATGCGTGTAACTGCTAATGTCAAAGAGGACCCTTGGAAGGGACAAAGTACATCCCCAGCTGGACCAGGTTAAATCCTGCTCTAGATCCTTAAGCACTACTTCAACCAATTTAAGCGATATCAGCCTACAGTAGTGGCCACATTAAAAAAAAGAAGTATTGGACTTCAGCAGTAACTAATTTTGCTGAGCACCCATCTGAGATGCTTCCAAATAAGTGGGGTGTTCTCAACAACATCTTGATGCAAAAATTGGGCTAAGGTGAAGTTCTCATTGGCCTCGGGTGTTTGTATTTGGTGTCTGGCAAATGCTTTGGCATAATCAGCCTGAAATGTTTCAGTGATTCCCTTTGGAAATCTCCGCTATGGATTCCTTCTCTGAAAATTATCTATTTTAAGAACCCAAAAAATCATCCTCTCATTCCTGAGTTTATTATTATAAGAGTTTTATTCCAGTGAGGTGTTTGGCATGGAAAATTATTAACTTTTCAGTTCCAAAGCTGCAGGATTTCTGAGGAATTTGAATTCTGTTCTTGTGTCCTCTCGTATTTACCGGCACAGATGACTGATGAATTGCAAACGCTGACTGTGTTCTCTGGGACTCATTAAAACTTGGGACCAAGGTCCTGTTTTTATTTACCTCATCTCCAAAACCGACGGCGCTCTAAATAAAATCCTCTGAGAGGATTGCCAGCAGCGCTGAGCGTTCTGTCATCGCAAATGAGTAGAAGCTGCGGTTGTTTTGTTGTTCTCCATCTAACAAAAATGAGGTCCGTGTTTTAAATGAAAGTTCATACTTGATGAACCTTTCTTTTCCTGTCCTCCCGTCACGCCGAGTCGTTAACACCGTCTGCAATCAGTCCACGTTTTCCAACGTCTTGTCAGCCTTGGGCTCATCGGTATTCAGGTAGGTGTGACTGCACCTGCAAAATTGGAATTAGCTCGTTGATAAGCCTGTGTGACGGACATGGACGGTGACTGAATCTGGTACAACATTGATAAGCCCTCATGGGGAAGAATTGGATAAAAGGGAGACACCTGCTAATCCCCACTTGTTTTGGACTGAGGAGATACAAAACACGGCCACTTGACATCCCCATTCCTGAGGCATCATTCAGGGACCGTTTGCATCCCAAAACTGAACCACTGGGAGTCTCATTATGGGCTAAATTGTTGAGCCCTGATGAAGTTTTGAGACTTTTTTTGGGTTACTTAGGGGCTTCTAGGACATCACTGGTTATGTGTGAAGATAGTTTGAATTTCCCCTTAGGAAACACTGCTCGATTTTCCTGTTTAAAATCCTGCTTAACAGAAATGAATGGTCTCAGCAATCCTAAGCAACGTGCAACCTCACTGATAAACCGACTAGAGGATTTCTTTTTTGAGTTCATTAACACATATGGAAATACAGAGCCTTTGTGTTACTTCAGATGCACACTGCTGACTCTTACAACTGCATCAGTTAACAAAAAACCCTGACCTAGAGTCGTTTAAGGGCATGAAATATATGTAGCTCAGACCTAAACCGTTAGCTATTTGCAACAGGGATGATTTTTTTCACTGTTGTGAATGTTTAAAACTAAAAAGAAAGAAGATTAGTACCAATTGTTGAAAAAAAGATTGTAATTTGTAGTGCCCTGGTGTCTTCCAGCTCACAATGATGGGTGCAAATAGTATTTTCCTGTTGCATCTCGAATATAATGCACAGTGCACAAAGAACCCCCAGGTATACTTATTACTGCTAATTATAGACCTGGTGTTTAATGAAAGGGTCCTGTCTCCTGTCAGAGGCTTTAATGAAATGTTAATTTTTGCTACTAATCAACTTGAAACGTAATAGCAGCAGCTCAGTAACAAATCAGTGAACTTTGTGTTTGCCCTGTGCTGTTTTGGAGGATTTCCAGGTTCTCCCTCGTCCCATTCATCTCTTGCAGGCTGCAGGAAAGCAGAACACGTATAAATCCATCACGTTTAGAGCAGTGTGTAACCGGTTAAATACTCACCCTCCTTTTATTTTAGCCTTAGAAATGCATTTTTTTTCCTTGCAGGTTTTCTTCTAGCCAGCCCTGCAAAGGTTATTACATGCTCTTGAATTCTCTCCTGATAAATAAAGATGATTAAATGCTCTGTCAAATATAATAACTCGCCTGCCTAAATCCCGCCTCTCACAAGTCACGCCGTCTTTCTGAGCACCACTTCATGCTCAGAGTTCTTGTGGCCCCCAAAATCTTCGGAGAGCTTTGAAATTATTCATGCAAAATCTGTGTTTCAAGGAAGCTGCAGATCCTCTTTGTATAAAAAACCCTCAGTGAACAAAAAATGTTTGCTTAAGAGAAAGGGTGGCTGTGTTCAAGCACATCAGTCTAATTCGGGCACATCACCTTCGAGTTAATGCTTGTTTTTAGGATCCACTAAGCCACTGAAGTAGAGTCAATGTTATTTGGGGAGGGAAGGGTGGAGGAAGGAAAAGGATTGGGAGGTTACTTTGATAGCACTGTGCCCTTGTGGCCAAGAAGGCCAATGCCATCCTGGGGTGTATCAGGAGGGGGGGGGTTGTAGGGCAGAGAGGTTCTCCTCCCCCTCTACTCTGCCCTGGTGAGACCGCCTCTGGACTATTGTGTCCAGTTCTGGGCCCTCAGTTCAAGAAGGACAGGAACTGCTGGAGAGAGTCCAGGGGCTAAAAAGATGATGGAGGGAGTGGAGCATCTCCCTTCTGAGGAGCGGCTGAGGGAGCTGGGGCTCTTTAGTTTGCAGAAGAGGAGACTGAGGGGAGACCTCATTCCTGTTTATAAATATTTCAAGGGTGAGTGTCCCGAGGATGGAGCCAGGCTCTTCTCGGTGACAAACAATGATAGGACAAGGGGTAACGGACACAAACTGGAACACAGGGGGTTCCACTTCAATTGGAGAAGAAACTTCTTCTCAGTGAGGGTGCCAGAGCCCTGGCCCAGGCTGCCCAGAGAGGTTGTGGAGTCTCCTTCTCTGCAGACATTCAAAACCCGCCTGGACGCCTTCCTGTGCAACCTCATCTGGGTGTTCCTGCTCCGGCAGGGGGATTGGACTGGATGAGCTTTGGAGGTCCCTTCCAATCCCTAACGCTCTGTGATTCTGTGATTTCTTTCCTCTTCAACTTATTTTACATTTCTTTGGATGGCTGAAGCAGCTCATTCTTCTATTTGTAGGAATATCTAATGGAAGGTTTTCGGTGTGGTTCAGGGTTTCCTGAAGATACTCGTGGCTGTAGGTATTGTGTGGAGCTCTGGGTGCAGCATCTCCACAGCCCCACCACAGTATGTGCAAGGAGAGGCCAGCTTCAGTTATACATTGCTTTGACACCAAGCAAATGCAAAGTGCTGCTCATTTCTCAGCCTAATTTCTCTCTATTGATCTCAGATATTGCTAAATGGCAGTTTCTTGTCATTGGTGTGACCAGCCAGTTATTCTTTGGTCTGACAATGCATTACTTTAACATGGTTTTCATTGATTACTGCTGATTAAAAGCTGAATGGGTAACTGGAATTTTCACCAGGCAAACCTTTGCTCTCTATTGACTGAAATTTCAACCATTCTCTGCTGAAAGACTGAAATAAAAAGGCCAAAACCTTTCAAAAAGCAGTGAACGCACGGGTTGGTTGGATTTTCAAAGCTTATCTTTCTGAATAACGCGTGCATTTCTGTAACATTGAGCTGCAAACTCTTGCAGTTCTTTACTTTTTGCTGGAGTCAGAATCTCACCTCTGTTATTTGGGGTTTTTTCCCTTGTTTGACTGAACGCTGAGTTTTGTGCCCTTTTGGCAGCCACGAGAAGCTTGGAAATGCAGCTCGGAGTGATGGCACCTAGGGACTGCTCCATAGCTGAAGTCTTTGCTGAGTTTGTTTTCCAAGGGCTTTGAAAATCTGTCTGTGTAGCCTTGAGGTGTTTTCCTTTGAAGCACTTTGAAGCTGGGAGGTGAGAGCTGAGTTTAACCAAGTCCTGCAAGCAAGGTGCAATTTAAGGCGTTGTTTCAAGCTGTGGCGTTATCTCTTCTCCCTTTCCCCACCCTTCGATTTTCAAATCAAGTGTTTCTATTTGTTTTGAAAGCAATTATTAATTGTAGTGTATTTTTTTTTAATTGGACCTTTACTAAGTCATTACACTGAAACAGAATGGCCAGAAGTAGAGGTGAGAGTTGTTGGATCCAGCCTTGTGTGTGTGTTATCTCTGCCAACCAAGCATGCAGAGATACAGTAAAATCAGGAAGGGGACAATTGAAGATACCAAGTAGTTGAAGTGAGTGAATATAAGGCAAGGAGTAAGGAAAGGGGACTGAAAAACTTGGGTTTAAAATGGCAGAGTCTTGGAAGGAAAATTGAAGCCTTAGAGAGATGATTGATTGACCTGGCATTATTTAGCAAAGAGTACCAAAACCTTAAAGATGTTAAGAAATTGAATTGATGACCTGGAGAAGAAGCTCAAATGGGGAAATATCGTGATGATGGGGTTGCTGTAAGCCAATTCTTGTTGTTTTCCACCTCTTTGCTGCTGCTGCATCATGAAAGGTTGGACGGCTCTGGGCTCTCTGAGGTACCACGCTGTAGGAGGACATGGGGTGATAAGGGAGCATCACCGTGGGTGTTGCTGGTGCCGTGTGTGGTTTGAAACAAAAATGGCTTTGTTTTGGGTTTTTTTGTTTCCCAATTAGCATGTAAATACAAGTCTCTTTGTCTACGGGGAAAATATGACTGTGCTATAGAAACCAGGCCTGTCCTTCACTGTTAGGAAATTATGTTTATTCAGGCAAAGCTGAAAACTATACGCCAGACATCTGCTCCACGATGTATTTCCTGGCCAGCTGTAGGGAGGCTGGTGTCTGTAGCTGGCACAGTGCTTGGCCTGGTGTTCAACACTTGTTTGGAAAGAGGGAGCAGGCAGCAAACACCATTTTGGGACATCTTTGTGCTTCAGGGCCATGGATTTTTGTTACGAATTCGGGGTGGTTTGGCCTCAGAAGCCCAGGGATGCACACGCCATCCCTTGTACGTGGTTCCTCAGCACGTCCTTGGTTTGCTCCTCACTTCACCTTGGAACGGTACCAAGAGTCAAATCCTTGCATTAGCCCCAGAGGTAACAGTCTTCACAAAAAGGAAATTATTTGGGCCTGTTTTTCTGTCATTTTAAGGCTGAGTGTTACAGGGACATCTTAGTGCAAATGAAAAACAACCCTCATTACCCGTTACCATTCTGGTCCTTTTCAGACCATGTCCCTACCTGATTTTCCCCTGGGTTGAAAGACTTGGACAAACAAGAATTTACCCTCTCAATGTGAGCTCTGAGCCTTTGTCTTGTCCTCGTTTTTCTCTCTTTGGCTGCTCCAGTCATTTCCTTTTGAATTTTGGGGTGCGGTACAGTGTTTGTAGGGGAAAATTGAGGTTTGTCTCCTCAGTTCTTCATCGTTTCTTCTGGATTTTACATTGATTCACTGAACGTCTTTGGGCACGTCACGGAGTCTGTTTGCAGCAATGCTCCTGTGACCACAAAAACTAGACCAGGCATTCTGCCCCAGAAAGCAATTGAAGATTTAATTAATACTTGAGGGCCACACCGCTTCAGTGGAATTAACAGGAAGGCCTAATTTCAGTAGGTGAGTGTCCTACATTTGCTACCGATTAAAGCACCAATTATTTGATATTAAAAAAGAAAGGAAGAAAGACAAAAGGAAAGAAAATCTAGAGTTTAGCTGGTGGCTAAACAGCTTTGGGTCTCTCTTAGAGTTGGCATTAAATGCAAATTGGTGGCATGTCAGAAACAGGAATAGGCAATGAGAAATCAGATTTATTTTCTTCCCTCTCACCTAAAAGTACCGGTGTGTGGGGAGGGTTTACTGTGAATGATTGAAGGTCTTCATCAAAATAATACTACTTAAGGAGAGACAGGGAAAACAGTGCTGGAAGGAAATGAGTGTCTGGGTATTGTGTGTGAACACAGCGTTTACTCCCAGTTTTCTCCCTTTTAATGTATTTGATTTTTAGAACTCCCTTAGGAAACAAAAGGGGATGTTTTCCCCTGACACGATGCTTTTGTTCTGAATATCTCAGTTCCTGCGAGATGGATTTCACACCCCTGATTTGCCTCTGTGAAAGGTTTTGAGCTTCGAGGAAGCCACAGCCTCTGGGTTCGTGTGAAGTGACCATGGGTCCATATCCAGCACTCAAGTTTGGAAAGGTTTTGATTACAAACTTATACCAGTAATGGATTTTCTAAAATCAGTCCTCAAAAATTCCCGCTGTGGTGTCTGCAGTCGCGTTTTGGAATTGCTCGGGTTGGGTTTGGTTGAGTTTCCTTTCTTATTTGTTCTTTAATTTGGCCGGTTTAATGCCTAGCTGGGAATTGGCTTCTTTAATTATGCATTACTCAAAATGCACAAGACGGGCTATTGCTAACGGTCTCGTTTCTCCCAAATAACCCACTTCCTGTGTCCTGACCCAGTTTTGTGGATGCTGTATGAAACTGGGGTTGAGCATCTGGAGAAACGTTGCTGCCTTTTCCCTTTGGTGCTTATGGCCATTTCTGCTCAGCGTTTTCTCATTGGCCATAAATCAGGACGTGAACTCCCTATCAAGATTACTTGAAAAACAATCTGAAATATGACACAGTGATGGGATCACGACCATATTACTCTGATATAAGGTGGAGTTAGTTTCCTCCTTTTTTTTTTTCCCTTGGTTAAATTAGAGCGGGTTCTCCTTTCAGTAACGCGTACTTCATGATGTATGGAATAAAGCAGGCCAGTAATTTAGTTAAGATGATTTATATGAGCCATACACAGAGCTATTTTTCCCCCCTCTGTCTTATGGTGCGGTGTAAACAAATCATTGACCTTTCTATGAGTGTAACCATTGACCTGAGGGCTCCTTTGTGTGACTGAGCCCGAATTTCCTGGCAGGATGGAGGATGCTTTGCGTGCTTTTGTGCTGGTGCTATCCCTGCGTACGCAGGGGTTCTTCACACTTGTGAGACCTGCCTGTCCTTTTCAAGTGAATCGCTTGGGTTTTAATAAGGGCAAGTCAACTTCCAGTTCAGCGAGAAAAGGTTTATTGCCTACAAGAGATGGTTACTGTCTCATTAATAACACTTCTCCTTTCATTCGTGGCCTTGGAGCACTTTACAAAGCAATATGAATACCGTAATTGCCAGATTACCTAAAGTGGCTTGTCAACGGTGACCCAGCAGATCACATCACGGAGCAAACCCGGTGTTCAGCCTCCGAATTTGGGGACTGAGTCATCCTCGCTGCTATCCAGCAGGAGGTCACCGCCTCCAGCGAGTCTCAGAGACACCATAAACATATTTGAGCAAAATATTGGGAGGAAATGCTTTTCTCCCTCTTTTTTCATGGTTACCATCTCCTTCATTAACTCACCCCCAGGCAGAGGAGATTGGCTCAGCGATGGGGAGCCCAACAGCCCATAGCTGGGACATGGTGTCCACATCTGCCTCTCTCTCTTATACCACTTTGCACTGCTCAGGCTTTGAAATTGGGCCATGTACCACTGCAGAGACGTGAACACAGCCCTGGCTGCAGTGAGGAATCAAGGACCTGTAATATTTTCATTTTTTAAATGCTTCTCCTGCTGCTAAGAAAGGGCAGTGAGAGCACCACTGAGAAGCAGGAATCTGCTGACAGTTTCCGTGTGTGTTGCAGTCTGTCCATATAATGTCTGCACAAAGATGCTGTCATGTCATGTGAAATTTCTCTGAAATTTCTGTCTCTCTGAAATTTTGAAGGAATAAAACTCTTTC